>NW_015386471.1:542516-629866 GCF_001527695.2 Protobothrops mucrosquamatus
AGGGGGGAAATATTGTAATCTTTATAAAACTTTTAATAAAAAAGAAAAAAGAAAAGGGGCAAGACACTATCCTTCATCTTGGATATTTTTGATGATGCATACATGTTGCTCCTAAATGTATAGATGTTTATGTCTTTAAAAATCTCCCTCACACACAGCTCAGACTATCACAGAAATACACAATTATGTCACAATAAAATAAAATTTTCAGATGATATAGCCAATGGGTGCCAAACTCGATTGCGTCACGTGACGCTCGTGACATTTTTTTGCCTTTGTGGAGCCGGAGTGGGTGTGGCCTGCATGTAATGCATCCGGCCTGTGGGCCACCAATTTGACACCTGTGATATAGACTTTAGGGTTTTGTTTTGTAAGTAAGCAGTAAAATTTTCAAATATCCAACTGTTGCACCCTTGTAACTAATATATATTTCGCCTGTTATGCTCCCTTTGTTGGAACAAATTGTAATTTCACTGAAATGTACTATTAACTTTTATCTGACAGCAACAATAGCCCTTGTCTTTATAGCTTCATAATGGATAGCTGAATGAGGGTTAGGCTGTGTTTTATCAAAATTATTTCAAAGATCTGATTTAAATCTTCCCTGTGGGAAAGTACTGATTGACAATTCTGTCCAAAAGTCTTTATTTTAAATGAAGGAATGCAAGAAGAAAAAGAAAAATGACAAATTGGATTACTGCCATATGTATGATTAGGAATGGTTTAATCTTAACATAGCTTGGCTGGAAATGTAATATTAGGCATTCTTTTTCATTTATTTTTAAAGAGATATTCAGAACTATTTATGCCATTTAATGCCTCATGATTGCACTTAAACAGGTTTAGAGCTAAATTAGTCAATATCAAAAATCCGTTTGAGTAAAAACAGGTTGGATTAAATAGTTTGGAGTCACTGCATTATAATTATTACAACATAAAACTTTTTCAGATTCCCTTTCCTGCAATTATACTGGGTCAAAGTTAATGTGCTTTCTGAACATAGTTGAATTACCCAAAGTCCTTCAGTTATATTTTAAAATATGCTGATCTTCACAGTCTCTTCACACTACCAACATACTAGGAATCAATATTTTAAGAATCTGGCTATATTTTGAGACAGAAAACCCAACTCTGAAAATGTAACACTGAATTAATATGTAACAGGAACATCTTAGACTCATTGGCTTTTGTTCCTTAAATATCTCACCTCTGTCATCTCGAAGAGCTCATCAACTCAACTCATCCATGACATACTCACTCTTCTCCTTCATCTTGACCTGTGCACTATTCTGTCATATATTTGCCTTGCAATTCAATCTTCTTTCGTTCTCTTTGATCAAACCATCTCAACATATTTCTTTTCTACTGACCACTCACCTTTCTATTCAGTCCACCGTCATTGAGCACCCATTCAGTTTTGATCTTTTTCTTTTACCACATGTACTTTTTAAGACCTCCACATCCACTGCACTCAAATTATTTTTATTTTTCTCCTAAGATGCCCAATTCTCACTTCCATATGTGGGCAGGAGTCTTATACAGATACTCTTAAACACATTCATCTTCATCTCTAATAACAAATGTGAGGATGAGGATGGCAGAAAAGATTATTGGCAGTTCATTCCCTTCTATCAAGGACATAGCATATAAGCGTTGCTTGAACAGGGTCCGCAGAATTATCTGGGACACTACACATCCTCTTCACGACCTGTTTTCCTTCTTACCTTCTGAGAGGAGGCTCTGTGGTATCTGAAGCAAACATCCATACAGTTTTGTTCCACACAGTATCAACCTTTTGAACTCTCAAGCTTCCTCTTTCCACTATGTATTCAAGATGGACAGTGATTAATATTTATATGTAAGGTAATAGGTACACACACACACACACACACACACACACACATGGCATATTCGGGTATTTTCCCATGTAAGATTGAGAGTATCTTGGCGACGTTTCGATGAGGTCCCACTCGTCATCTTCAGGCTGGGGTCTTCGGCTTCGTGCTTGTGCGAGCAAAGTGTGATCGGAGCTGCCGTCTCTCTATAAATATTGGTGGGTGTGTGTGGAGTGCTGGCTTAGTTGGGTGGGTTGGTTGGCTGTGTAGGGGTTATTGTTTGCGGATTGTTCAGCTGTTTCGTAACATCCTGAGTAGTTGAGGTGCTGGCTGTGTGCCCATTAGTGTCTTGTATTTTTGGGTAATGGGTTGTGTGATTACATCCTGAGATCTAGTGTAGTGATATCCTGAGTTTTGTGTTGAAACATTCTGGGTGGTTGGCTGTGTTGTAACACCTACAGCAACTAAGCCAGCACTCCACACAACCCCACCAATATTTATAGAGAGACGGCAGCTCCGATCACACTTTGCTCGCACAAGCACGAAGCCGAAGACCCCAGCCTGAAGATGACGAGTGGGACCTCATCGAAACGTCACCAAGATACTCTCAATCTTACACAGGAAAAGACTCGAATACGCCAAGACCTGCATACCTGTACCCTTGAAAATCTACGAAAATATATATATATGCATTTTTGAGAGAAGGCAACAGAATTTCATATTTAATGTGTGCCAATGTGCCCACAATAAAAATGACAATAAAGATTATCTCCTCACAACAGACCTTTCTAGAAGAATGTTTTACGTCTGTTACAGTATATATTGAACTCTTATAGAATTCAGCAACCTCCAATTCTATATGTATTCATCATCCAAGTTTATTCACTTTATTATAATTTCTAAATGAATAAATATACAAGAAACTTTCCCACATTCCACTATTTCTCATTGATCAGCTGAAGGAAAAAAAAATCATTCCATAGACTCCTGCTCAACATATAGCAAGAAAATATATCATTGGTTGATGGGCAAGTGTAAGCACTGGACAGAGTGGTAAGAATTTTTTTTTTTTAATTTTCTGGCCCGTAATATTTACAAAGAAGAACTTAACACAGGTTTGTCACAATTTACATCAGTGCTAATTAATAGATGATCTTCCATATTACATGAAAAAGGGAACTTTAAAATTGTAAAGCACACAGGATTCCTTAATAGCGGACATTGGTTTTAGGCAACAGATTCTGTATTGGGCTTCTGATGATAGTGATAATCATCATTTAGAAAATAGATGTGAACTACTTTTAAATTTGCATATGTGGAAATGTTTATAAACTGTAAGTTATTTTTGGGGTGCTTATTAAAGGCATACCCAAAAATACTACTACTCTTAAAAAATATAAATATTTAAATACAATCAGAAGATTCTTTTAAATAGAAAAAACATTTTTAAAAAAACCACACAGATACTGAAACTCCCCTTTTCCTATATTTTTTGTCCTACAGACCTTTAAAAAATGTATTATGATTTTTTTTCCTCTTGAAATTTTGATTTGTCACTGGATTGAAATAAAAATAAGCTTCTTATTAAAACGCTCTTACAGCATCAAATCCCATGCAATAAGAGAGTTAACAGTTGTAAAACCCTGTCATGCCTGTGAGAAGCAGAGGAATTATCTTGTTATCAATTTAATAATGGAGTATTGAAGTAAATGATGCCATCCACTGACACCAGTAACACTGTGCTCCCCTGGGAAATTCAAGTCTGTAGAAACTGTCAATCTAGATGGATATGGACATATTAAACAATGTACTTTCAGTCCATAAATCTATTTTTTCAATGCTGCTTACTAAAAAAGATTCTGCATAGTGATAAAGACAAGTAATGTAAGATATCTTGACATTACTGACTTATAATCCTCTTCACTTTAAGATAGGACAATAAGATATTCAGTACACAATTTAACCCTTTTTACAGCAGGGCCAATAGGTAGTTTAACTCTTGCTATCCTTATTTTATTTATAACTTGCATTAAACTTAACATTTCAAAAGGAAACCTGTATACAGGTAAATCTTTAATAATTGGCTGATAAAATGATTGGCAGATACTCTTTGTGAGCAATTATTCATCCCCCGTTGGGATTTTTTTTTTTAAAAAAAATGTACAGTATAACTTCAAAAAAAAAAAAAGCAAGAAAAAAAATAGAAAAAGCAAGTTTTCCAGATATTTGCAAGCACTTTAAGATGACAAAAAAATCAGTCTGACTTTGATATAAATTTCCATATTAGAATATCTGACATCAGTTTGAAAGTTGGTATCAGTATTAAAATAGATTCAGATTATTATACATTAATTGACATCTAAAGCCACTATAATTGAATTTATAAATTGGAAACCAAGAACAAATTGCTTTAAATTCTGTCTGGTCTAAAAAAAAATTAATGAATTCAGCAAATCAGAAAAAAAGAGAGAGAGAAATCAAACGCCGTAACTTGTAAAAATTAAATCTAAATATTTAGTTTAAATATTTTAAATATCAAAATAACCCAAACACTTATTTAGAATACTGATATGATTTTCCAACTTAAACAATATGTCTCTTGACAGATATACAATCGTGAAAGAAAAACACAAAAGAAAATAACACATATCAATAAAGAAAACTAAAACAATTAAATGGCAATTAGGACAAAATTATATTTTATAATTGGGAATCCTACTCATCCAAACTCAAGTGCTCAAGGGAAAAGTTATACCAGGGGTCTTCAAACTTGGCCCTTTTATGACTTGTAGACTTCAACTCCCAGAATTCCTCAGCTAGGGTGCCTGGTTAAGGAATTCTGGGAGTTGAAGTCCACAAGTCATAAATGGGCCAAGTTTGAAGACCCCTGAGTTATACTTTAAATGCCTAGGGTGGGATATAAAAGAATTTAAAAACATAAAAAATAGGAAAAAAAATTACATAAAAAACTATCTTTAAAATAATCTTTAAAAAGGCTAAACATTTCCTTGTATGTTCTCCCTCGTAAAGTTAGATGTTTTATACAGACGAAAGAAGTGAACAATCTAGATTAATTCTTTTTCTTCTTCAAATCCATATTATGAATAAAGACCCATCAGGAATTAAATATAATAAGCATATTTCATTTCTGAAGGAGAAAGAATGTTTTTAAGTTGCCAGAAGCTCCTTTGGATGATCCAAATTTACTGTATCTATCTAAATTTAAGGGAATGCCCGTCCCCACCTGCAACTTTAAGAAGTCATCAAACTTTTTTCATAGAATTTTGTTTTATAATAATTTGGAGTAAATATTGAAGCAACTGTTGTTTTTCTTTGTTCAGTTTGGAATCATAATATAACGATTTGGGGAGAGGGGCAGAATGACTTAGTCATTTTTTTTGTACTTTACGCTGCTTGTCCAGATTGAGAGGTAATAGGTCTTCGTTATCATTGTTTATTTTTAATAAAGCAATTATCCTTCTGGCAAGCAAATAACCTCAAAAAGCAACATCTCTGAATACAAGCACATTGGCACTTGTTCACAGTGGCATGACGGCATAGAAAAGAATGGGCGAAATAACAAAGGGTAAATAGATGTATTTCACTGAATTGCAAGAAATGAGGAGGGTAATAATTCTTCTTGTGCTGTGTGTCTCAGGAAGGTCAAATTAGAAGAGATTAAAGGATGTTGATTATCACTGATTTTAAGGTTGGGCACGGAGCTATCCCCCTCCCACTCCTGACTCCATCAATATTAATGGCTCAAAGAAAAAGAATGCTATCTGCTTCCATTGGGATGAAAAGACCCAACAGTGGATTATGATAGAATATCGGAATAACAGAGTTGGAAGGGACCATGGAGGTCTTCAACCCCCTACTCAGGCAGGAAACCTTACACCATTTCAGACAAATCTCTTCTTAAAAACCTCCGGTATTGGAGCACCCACAACTTTGGGAGGCAGGTTGTTCGACTGATTAATTATTCTAACTGTCAGGAAATTTCTCCTTAGTTCTAGGTTGCTTCCCTCCTTGATTAGTTTCCATCCGATGCTTCTTGTCCTGCCTTCAGGTGCTTTGGAGAATAGCTTGACTCCCTCTTCTTTGTGGCAGCCCCTGAGATATTGGAACACTGCTATCATGTCACACACACACCCAGTCCTTCTTTTCATTAAACTAGACATACCCAATTCTTCATATGTTTTAGCCTCCAGTCCTACATTACAATGTAACCTGACTACTTGGATGAAGAGGTACAAAACTATTAAAAGTTTTTCACCTTCTCTTTGTAGAAAAACAACAGGAATAAAAATGTGTAGAGAAATTTTCTTGTAACACATGTACAAGTCAAGATGATTATGATGGGCAGGTTTCCTTATGGTAATAAGTTGAGGACTATCTTTGTACTATTATTATTATGTACAAATGAAGAAGGCAACTCTGTTCTTACATAACATTGTTTCTATTCACATATATTAAACTGAAACATAGATTAATATATTCTTTCATAAATAAGGACTGTGCAGTGTTCCAGATACAAAGGCAATACAGGTATTCCTCAATTTATGACCGGTTGCTTAATAACTGTTTGAAGTTACGATGGACTAAAAAAAAAAGTTACATATGACCTGTCCTCAAAGTTACGACTGCTGCACTACTCCTGAGGTCACGTAATCACATTATGGGTGCTTGGCAACTGGTTCACATTGATATATGAACTCCTTTTGTGATATTTTTTCCCCCAGCAAAAAACAGCCACTGGATAATCTGCATTTTAAAAATGGTTATAAAATTGAGTACAGTCACATGGTGCCCTGAGGTGGGACCGCAATGCCTTACAATCACAATTCCAGGCTCAGTTGTGATCGTAAATTAAGGACAACCCATAAAATGCTATAAGATGCTTCACAGCATGCAGGGGATTAAGGAGCAACTCCTTAAAGCAACTGAATCTTTTCCTGGGATTATGTGACTGTCTTCTACAGCTGTAGGATGATCCTAGCATAAGATGTGTTGGGCTTAAGGACCTGCAGACAGTTGTAACCAGTATGAACTCCGGAGCCTTTCAACATGAAACACTTCAGTCTTAACATCAAACTTAATCTTGTAGTGTTACATCAAACATATAAAATGATGCTGAGGTGAAGACTCAGAATTCTGTTCTTAAAATAAGGCGGGATCTCCCACGCTGACACCTGATTATCATCCCATTGACTGAAACACCTGACTCTCATATCCCTTTCAAATGAATTGATAATTCTAGAGATTCACATATTTTTCCACATACAGATATGCAGCTTTGGATCATTTTCCTCAATAAATAAACAAACAAACAAGTAAATATTTTGACTCATTGTTTAACTGGGTTCTTTTGATATATTTTTAGGACCTATGTGTAGAACAGATCATGTTTTTAGGTCATACTTATGCAGAAATACTGAAGGTGCAAAAGGATTTACAAATTTTAAAGCACCACGGTATGGACAGATGTACACAGAATAACAGGCTTAGAAGGGATCTTGGAGGTCTTCTAGTCCAACCCCCTCCTCAAGCAGGAAACCCTATACCATTTCAGACAAATTGTTGTCCAGTCTCTTCTTAAAAACCTCCAGTGTTGGAGCACCCACCTCTGGAGGCATGTCGTTCCACATACATTTATTTTATAGAGAACTACACAGAAGTTTTATATTATGGAAAGAAGCATATTAATATTTGCATAAAAAATAAAAGTTTTCTGTAAAAAAAAGGGGGCATATTTGATAGAAAGGACTTATTACTGAGTTCAAACAAAGTGAAACAGACCCAGCTGAGATCTATTTATACATCACACACTGTATCCCTCAAGTCACCACTAGCTCTAACTTTAAAGAAACCGAAATTAGCTAAAGCAAGAAGCAAAAAAGGAAGATGGAAACGTAAAGTCTGGAAATTTGTGTTTGCTTGCTAAATGAAGGTTAAAGAAGGCTGACTTTTAACTTAACTTGCAAACTTTGCTATTTCAGAGTACTGTACTTTTAAGTCCAAATAGTGCTAGATAAAAAATGGAAGGGAAAAATATATTGTAAGAAGCCAAAGGGGGGGGGGATGATATAATTGTGACAGCAACTTTGAAACCATCTGCAGTTAACCATCATCATTCAATAAACTAATAAGAAATTCTAATGGGTTCCTGCTATTAATTGTGAGCCACACCCAGTTTTTCCAATTTCTATCAGGAGCATCAGGTTACTTTTTAAAGATATTGCCTTGGTATCATGAGAACAGAAGAGGTCGAGAAACAATAAAAAAACCTAATAGAAAGTGCTTATATCTAGTTTTACAATATTTCAAACACATAAACTCTAACCTGCAGCAAAACCTTAACAACGAGGTACTGACATCTCATTGATTCTTAACACTATGAGTTGAAAAGCTAGATAGGGAAACAGAAAAACAATCCTTTGGGTTTTATTCCTGGAATACATAGTTGCCCAGCATTTTAATGTTAAAATAAGACAGACCAAAATCCTGTTAAAAAAACAACCCTAAACAAATCACCCAAACTTTTACCATTTAAACTTCTGATCGCTTCAATGCATTCCATTTCATGTATTGCTATAGATTTGTAAGTAGCCCAGAAAGTTTCTAGGTAAATCTGGAGAATTCCAGGCATGTGTTCAGGGTAGCCCTGCACTGTTTGATCCAAATATTTTACCATCCTCTGACCTTTCACAGGGAGACGGAAACAAAATTAATGACATGGCCAACAGTATTGTCTCTGAAGGGAGCAAGGGGTATAAATATCAGAGACAAATGGGCAGTATAGCATTTTTACAAGTGTTTCCACAAATCGCTCTACACATAAACGTAGCCCTAGCCTGTTTGTTCAAATATCTGGAGGTTTTTAAAATGCATTTCAACATTCAAGAAGTTGCCTAAATTCTAGTCCTAATGTAATCAGGTGGGAAATAACAACTATTCTCTAACTTCATTTTTTTTTTTTTGGCCTGAAGCAGGTCATGGGCTGTTATTTTCTCACTTTGAGGCAACAAATGGAATAGACAGTCATAACCATATTGGCACAGGAAATGTGTATTTCCAGCATTTTCCTACTTGTTAGAATACCATAAATGTTTCTTCATCCCCTTTGGACTAAACTAGCAGCATTGGGCTTTGGCCTGAAGAAACTGGTGCTGTGAGTTTAAAATAGACATTACTAGATCAGTAGGTTCCTGCAACTAACATCAAAATGGGGCAAATGGTAGTCATAGAAACATAGGGCTGGAAGGACCTTGTAAGTCTTCTAGTCTACCCCCTGCCCAAGGCAAGAGTCCTTATACCATCTCAGACAAATGGTCCCTTAATCTGTTCTTGAAAACCTCCAGTGATGGAGCACCCACAATTCTGAGAGGCAAGCTGTTCCACTGATTAATTGTTCTTATTGTCAAAAAATTCCTCCTTATTGCCAGCTCCCTCTGACAAGCTTCCACCTATTGCTTGCCCGGCCCTCAGGTGCTATGGAGAATAAATTAACGCCCTCTTCCTTGTGATAGCCCTTCAAATATTGGAAAACTGCTATCTTCATTAGGCTAAACATATCTAGTTCTCTTAGCTGTTCATTGCAGGATTTAGCTTCCATACTCATCATCTTTGTTGTTCTTCTCTGCACTTTTTCCTAGGGTTTCAGCATCCTTTATGAATCATGGTGACCAGAACTGGATGCAGTATTCTAAGTGTGATCTCACCAGTGCAGTATAAAACAGTACTATTACTTTTCATGATCTTGATGTTATCTAAGTGAATATAATTGTGTATGCTTTTTGTAAATAGGAATGGTGTCCCTCTTCCCATACATAAAAGGCACCACAGACAGAATCAGCAGGATCCTCCACAAACACAACATCAAGACAGCATTCTGCACAAACCGAAAAATATCCACCATCCTAAGAAACCCCAAAGACAAAATTGAGTTAGAAAATCAAGGAGTATATGAAATCCCATGCACCGCCTGCCCCACCACATACATCGGACAAACCAACAGAAGNGCCCACACAGCATGAATAAACGAGATGATACCTCCCGCCTACCAGCCATTTGGAAACCCGCCCTTATTGGCAAACGAGTCGCTAACACAAAGAATGACACCAGACCCACATTCATGAAAACCACACAGGATGTCACCACCACATATCCACGCAAAAAACAAACCCAAACCCACACAGATGATGAGGCACGACCACAAACTAGAAGCCAGTCCACAGCTGCATCATTAGCCACTTTAAACCCCTCCAATCCATACATGAAGCAAACTGACACCAACCATAAAGATGTGGCACGACCACGAACACGAAGCCAAACAACAGCAATGAAGCTCACCATCTCAAATCCCCCTGCAACTCAAACTAGCCTGAGCACAGCAAAGCCCCCACCCAAACAGAACACTCCCCCATCCAATCAGAGCACAGCCAACCCCCCATCCAATCAGAGCACAGCCAAGCTCTTTAACCAATCAGAACACACCTCCACCCAATCAGAACACAGCCAAGCTCCCACCCAATCAGCTCAAGCCCCACTGGCAGTTAAAAGGAAGAAACAGCTGCGATCACACACACTACACCCAGAAGCACGAAGCTGAAGACACCAGCCTGAAGATGACGAATGTGACTTCGTCGAAACGTCGCCAAGACACTTCTAATTCTACGCGGGAGAAAACCCGAATCACAAGATACATACTTGCACATGTTAACTAAATGTTTGTGCTTGGCTCTTCCCAGTGGATCTGATTATGATTATGATTTTTCATGTGAACTGAAAAGAATAATAATGAGAAAGATGGAATTCAAGAAGTGGTTACCTCTATGGAAAAGTATTTTTATAGGTTCTGTTTATCATGATTAGTGGTCTTAATTTCATCCTTTGTATAGCAGAATTAACCAAAACAAGCAGACATTCTTGTACTACTGAAAGCTTACTCCTGGTTTATCATTTTCTAACAAACTAGAAATGAAAAAGAGAGATAGATAAGAAGTACAGTATTTTTATAATGCATGAAATATGAAAATATTGGGATGGTGTACTTAAATGGAAAAAATTGGATATTTAGATGGTAGCATTGAGAAAATCATGACTAAATGGATTGAATATAAAGGGGAAATTAAGCTTAAACAAAAATCATGAAAAAAGGATGTATGGTGAACTAATGAGAGGATTTTTATAAGAATAATATAAGCTGATTAAAAATGTTACACACAGACGTTATCATCATCTGTACAAATATGAAAAAATGTCTATATTTAATCATTTATACATTGAAAATATTAAGAATTATGTTTATTTAAAGTTGAAGGAGAATACAATTGGGAGAAGGGAAGACCAAAGAAATATATTATTAATTAATATACTAATTATGATAATTATGAATGATCAAAAAGTCATTATTGACTGTTAATTAATTATTATTGCTTTTTTTAAATATATAAACCAAGACAACACACCAGGCACTGGAGATTGTTATTGTAAAAAACCAATAAAATATTTTAGAAATGAAAAGGATTGAAATTGCTATAAGAAGCAAAAGAAAATGCAGGATTTGGGCTACCAGACTAGGTTCTGTACTATCAAGCAGTTGTATTAACACGGTTAAAAGAGTGGATAACCCTTAGACACAAAAGACTATTATATCTAGAGGGACATGACCTACAACATGGCTGGCATACTTTTCTATGGTATGGGAAGAACAAAATCCATAAATACTTTCAAAATCACTGTATAAGAAATGCTTTGCTTCTGACATGGAAAAGATAAAAATGAAAATATCAGGATGGATCTCAACAATGGAAGCGTTTGTGCATCCAAATTTAATCAACTATGAGAAACATGTGACATATAGAGACATTTTGAATATTGATGGGAAATTACAAACTAAACAAGAATTGGAAGAATAGGGCATTGAGCTATTATGGTGGCCACACTTGCAAATGCAAATGAAATACGAAAAATATGCCAAAACATATGGTTTTTATAAAGATCAAATAGTCTTTGACCAGATACTATTGTTATCAGATGAAAAACTGATTAAAAAACCTCTATAAATTTTTGTTAAACCTAAAGATGGAAGATGAACAAGTTAAAGAAACAATGATAAGTTGGGCAAAATTTTTGGACACAATGTAGAATTAGAAAAATGGCAAAATTTGTGGGAAAGAAACTATAAAATAACAAGGGCATCTACTTATAAAGAAAATCTATATAAAATGTTTTATAGATGGCATTTACCACCTGCAAGATTAATCAAAAATGTTTAAAAACATGTCTAATAACTGTTGGAAATGTAGGCAAAAGCCAGGCACGTACTATCACCTTTGGTGGACATGCCCTAAAGCAAAAAAAAAAATGGTCAAAAATACACGTGTGGTTACAGAAAATGTTAAGAAAATATGTAGATTTTAAGCCAGAACTATTTCTTCTAGGTATAATTACAGAGAACTATGACAAAAATGTATATATTTAATATTACATGTATTAACAGCAGTGAGAATTACATTTGCACAGTGTTGGAAAAATGAAGAAACACCATCAGAAGAAGTTATAATTGGGAAAATTTTGGATTCAATTTGGAAACCACAAATCAGAATTATCAGCCATTCTAGCTAATCCTAAAACAGTCACAAAGAACTAATACATGATTTTGTTTTTTCCCATTATTGTTAGGTGAACAAACCCTTACTTTAGCACTAACAGCACTTACAGATTTTTCTCTTGTGTTTTTTTTTTCCTTTTAACTTTACAAAACACTAATTTTTCACTTAAATTTTCTATAAGCCAGTGGCAACTGAGGGACAGGATATTTATTTTGGATTAATGATGGGCTATGAACATTTGATCACCTAAAGCACAAACCATGTACCTAGTTTGTCATTTGTTGTTTTAAAATGAAACGAAATCATGATGGAAAGAGATTTTTGCTGAACTGAGTAATTTTAATTCATTAGAAGTTTATACTACTTATATTTTAGGGGGATGAATGTTCCATTTTTTCCCTTTTACAGTGTAAAACTGCATACTCATTTATTTAGAAGAAAGTCCCAAGGATGAAATGGACCATTTCAGAGCAAATGTGCATTAGATAGTGCTGTTAATGTTCAGAATTATCTCTTAGGCTATAATCCTATATCCATATAATTGAAGCTATATGGATCCCACTGAACTCAATTGGGCTTACTTCAGAACGGTCATGAATAATAAAACAATAAGCAGAAGAAGACGGTATGTAAGTGAAGCTTTTTTAAAAAAAACAAAATCAATCGGATGGAAATGTATTCATGTTCTCAGGACACAGATGCACAAAAGACCACAGACACATCCACTACTTTTACATAATAGGTAATGCAATCATTTCAGAAGAAAAAAAATTGCTGAGTTGTAATGTAGTACAGTTTCAAGTGGCTCTTCTTGTATTCTTTCATATAGGATTTTTCAGCACAGGCATTAGCTTAATTGTTAAGACCTTGTGATGTGAGTACTCAAGCTATTTCTAGCCATTAAGGCTTTGTTTTTCCCAATAATCAAAAGAAGCTCTCAATTCATTTTCTGGAAGAGGCCTGGCAGAATGTTTCAGAAATGGCTTTAATTTTCTCCTTTTTTACACCTTGAGGCAATGTTTTCAAGATGTGCTTATAGTCCTCATAAAACTGTGAAATGTGTTCCCATCCAACAGGGCCAATGTCTTGTGCTCTAAGTAAATAGTACTTTACACTGAAGATACAAATCTCCAATATGCCTTACTGTTCTTTTTATAAAAAGGTCTTTGAACGTAAACAGAAGACTCAGAAGACTGCAGTTGTACAACTTGAGGTAAATCCATAGGAACTTTGTGGAACTCTTGAACCAATTCCCTTCTTTATTTTTTCTCTCAAGACCTTAACACACACAAACACATATTATTTTCTAAGATGTTTTATGTGTTCCTCTAGCAG
The DNA here is from genome assembly GCF_001527695.2 of Protobothrops mucrosquamatus. NCBI lineage: Eukaryota > Metazoa > Chordata > Lepidosauria > Squamata > Viperidae > Protobothrops > Protobothrops mucrosquamatus. The sequence continues at coordinate 556,303 of NW_015386471.1, forward strand.
TTTGTGCACTGTGAGAAAGAATAGTCACTTTCTAAGAGGTCAAAACATAATGCTTCCGATCTATAATATGTAGAATATCGTCCAAATAAATACATCACAATCAAGTCATAAATTGGCTTGTTCCTTGGCCTATAGCTTGATCCATTAAAGTTTGAGATTCAATTTGTGGTTCTGAAATTTCATCTTTAATTTTTCTCCAAGATTTCATGTATTCCGTAGCTTCCAAATTTTTCCCCAATATAAGCTCATAATCAAGCTGTGGGTAAACTTCCTCCATTTCAGTTGTGAAATAGTCTTTTAATCTTTTGGTGGAGGCTGTATTTGCTAAAAGTCAACAAGTATCCACCTCCACAGTAGTAAACAAACTCACCACCCAGCTGTTGCAAATCCTTTATCTTTTCCCTTTTATTATCATTTGAAGGTCAAATCCATCTTCAAACACCAGGAGGAAATACAGTTGCAATAACAATTTTCGCCACAAGATGTCCTCAGTAGACTGTAGGGACCTTTTTTTCCCCCAAGTTACTAAAATTTTATCTCATTAGGAAAATAGAGAATAAAAAAGGCAGATATCTCCAACATCATAAGTAAAGTAATAATAATGTTTTGTAATAGGAATTTTTCCAGGACCCCTTAATATCCAAAAAATTAAATAGTCAGTAAAAGTTAGTTATCTTATTTCTTTTGTTCCAGAGTTCTTTTTCCCAAGTAAACAGACGCCGCTTTCTTAAAGCAGGAAAGTAGTTCAAAAGCTTTTTACAGGAAAGATAGTTAGGGCAAAGAGAGGGAAGGAAAGGTCTCACCCGGATCCTCCATGGTGGTTCTTTATTGCTTAGCTGTTCTTCTGACTTTCAGCTGGAGCGGCAAAGTGATCGGCCATTTTACTGGCTGATCTTTTCTCTGTCGGCCCTGAGGAGCTGGCTCGGACCGCAGAAGGAGCTGCCTCCCTTCCACAGTCAGACAAGAGCCTCCTCAACGGTAGTCACCCCACCAGGGCGACTTTTCGACCCTATTGAGGGTCTACCGATGGAGAGAAGTCTGTACGAACGACCGCCTGCGCCGCAACCCGGAACCAGAAGGAACAATAAAGAAGGAACAGATCATGGAACTTACTGAGCAAATCAACTCTAGAAAAACTTTTGCCCTAAAACTTCAAACTGACTTTCAGACTTCAGTTGATTACGCCACAAGTCAAGAAACAACAAAAGGAAGCAATTAACACAGAAGAGGATATTATACAACCCCATACACAATCTATGGAGAACTTTGATGATCAAAGAATGACTTTAATTGAGATACCTGCAGTGCCAAAAACAACAGGAATTGATATTCAGACACAAGTTACTGAAAACCGTGACAATGTGGATAATCAACTACAGCATGGAATACAACTGATTACACTACTCAGATGATACTGGAAAAAAGGGAAGTGAACTTTGACCAGACTGAAGTGTCGATAAATACCCCTACTCAAATATTGAGATTTAATGATACAGATGCTTTACTATGGAAACCGGTTTGGCACATAAAGAAAGCCAGAATTAGATTTAAAAATGTGATTTAAAATTTCACTTAATGGATTAAAATGGCTGTAGAGACCCTGATTGATTTAATATTTAATGGAATATGTGAATTCAATAAGAAGATATCTTCTGTAATAATATGCTTGTTTTAGATGTGATAACTATCGGGAGGGGATTTAAACTTTACCTAATGGGTTAAATAGATTTTTTATAGATATAGATTGATTGATTGATTGATTGATTGATTGATTGATTGATTGATTGATAAAATATATATTTAAAATAAAGTAGAAATGTATTTTTTGGAACAATATTTTTACTTAGGTAGGATAACTATTTTGTAATGGAAGAAGAACAAGAGGGATTTGTGATAAGAGAAGAAATGGCATTAATAAATGACTTATTAGATTAAGAAATAGAATATATCTGGAAATTACAAGAAGGTTATTGCTGGAATAATATATGCTTCTCAGATATAATTATTATGTTAGGTAAAAAGGGAAAGGAGGGATACCCGAAGTGTTAATAATTTGCTTATTTAAGGCTAAAATGGAATATGGTAATAGTAAATTAGTAAAGCTTAAAACATGATTTGGATCTTTATAGATGAAATGCTATTGATGATTGCTTTGATTGATTGAATTCTATTTAGAAACGTATTAACTTGAATATATTATATTATACGAGGGAAATAGAGAGGGAACTTTTGATGAATTAACCTGAGTTATATATGTATGATTTTGTTTTTTGAATGATTGATTCCCCTACCACTACTTTGTTTCTTAAGCACTTTGATGTAAAAATTAAAAAACCAATAAAACTTGTTTAAAAAAAAATAAATAAATTGGCTTGTTCCTATAAAGTGAATTTCAGAAACGTAGTATGTAACCTTTCTAATTTATAATAGCATAATTTCAGGAATCTAAACACATCCTGGTTCATTGGCTGTTTTGTGATGTGCACACTCTCACTCCCAATTGCAAAGTTCTGTTTTCATACATGTAATTAATGTACAATCTACGTTATTATTGCATCTGCATAAAATATACATCTTATTTAAATGTTTCTATTTCTAAATGCATTTTCCCCAAATACCTATTTTAAATGTATGTTGCCATATTTTCTGAGGCAAGAACTAAATTAGAAAAACTGAAGAAAGACAAAAATTGAAGAATGATATTCTGATTTATATTTTAATTTTGAAGACTACTAAATATCATGCCATCCTCTATTATCTGTAGTTGTAACCAACACAATATCTATACGTCTGCTCAAAAAGTGGGTTCTTGTAGTATTAGCTAGTTTATTTGTTTAGAATAAAGATTTTTTTTATAGTTGATAGGTATATTTCCTGAAACAACAGTCAAAGTATTTAATTGACAGTCAAACAGCATTAATATACAGTATTTTAGTCAGAGAACTGTTTGACTAAGGAAATCCCTATTTCCAAGATGGTTTATGTTATCAAATGTTCCATAACTATGCCATGAAATATACTTTCAAGTATTGAATTAAAGTCACAAGGTGCTTTTATCTCTATCTCTACCTCTACCTACCTACCTACCTCTCTCTCTCTCTCTCTCTCTCTCTCTCTCTCTCTCTCTCTCTCTCTCTCTCTCTCTATATATATATATATATATATATATATATATATATATATATATATATATATATATATATATATATCTATCTATCTATCTATCTATCTATCTATCTATCTATCTCTATCTCTATCTCTATCTCTATCTATCTATCCACACACACACATGCACGCACTCATTTCCAGTCATTCACTGCTATCATATTTACCTAAAAGCTACATTAGGATATGATGGGGGAGAAAAAACTGCTTTTATGTGAAAACAAATTAGTAAGTCTTATAAAGGGTCATTTATCTCTTGGTTTTATCTGCAAAATGTATTTTCCTTCCTGCATTGTCTTTTCTTAATTGCTTCTTTGGCTCAGTCTGCCCTGATCTGAATTCCTCCTAATTTTTTTCATTAAGACAGAATGTTTCCCCCATGAAAACATAAGCATGTGGGATGAGCAAATCTAATAGTAACTTTTTTCAAAGGGTTACTTATTCCCATTAGTCAAATTTAAGAAGTATAAAAATTCCAACATGGAGACAACTCCATAATCTACCTGATTCCCATATATCGGGGGTCTTCAAACTTGGCCCTTTTATGACTTCAACTCCCAGAATTCCTCAATCAGGCACGCTGGCTGAGGAATTCTGGGAGTTGAAGTCCACAAGTCATAAAAGGGCCAAGTTTGAAGAAAAATAATTCAGCATCAGCATCCCATTTTACAAAGCCATTTGACTAGAGTGGCCAAAGAGGCCAACTAAGGACTTAACTAACTAAATGAATCAGTTTAGTTTTCTTTTATGTGATGACATCTGCAAGCTTTTTCTTCTTTTGCCAAGATCTACCCTTTTATGTGAGTGCTATTGTGACACACTTAGCAAAAGATGTGGCTTCCACTGAGATATTGCAACACTTCTTTTGTCACTCTGATCTTCACTTGCATCAACTGTCCATGGACACCACTGACAACCAATTCATTTTTTTTTCCATTCTGTTAGGAACAAATTCATGAATACTTTGGGGGGGGAAATGTAACCAAATAGAATTCACAATTCCAAATGAGCACACGGGTCAAAATTCTTGTTAAAGTGGTCTTGCCTATTTTATCTTTCCCCCCCTTTTTAAAAAATCTTTGTGTGGGTGTGTATCCATTATATAGTGGAGACTTCAACATTAAGTAACTAGCTTAAGATCAAAACTTTCATTGTACAGCAACTACTTTAATGAAACTGCAGCACTTTCTTTTTTCTCGTATTATGCATTGTTTTATATGGTGTCAAATAATTTTATGCTTGTAATATCAATATCCTAAATTGTAATTAATACTGATATTTATTTCTGTTTTATTTCTAATACTATTAGTCAACTAAACAATATAATGTCAATAATTTTAACTAATACTGTGCAAGTATCATTATATCGAAACAATATAATATGTTGAGATTTGCACCATAATTTAAAAAATATTTCCGCATTTTTCCGTTTATGCATGTAGGTGATTTTTCATACTAGTAATCAGATGATTACTGCAATACTTTATGAACACTTACATGCATATCATTCAACAGTGCAAATACAAAACAACAACATCCTGAAGGAACTATATATGTAATTACATTAAAACTGCTTTTTTCAATGCTTTATCCGTGTAAATCTTGTAATATCCATGTAAATATTTATGTAGGAGAAGAAAAGAATCGAGCATTTAAAACACAAAATGAAATAAAATCATGATTCAATCCCTGCAGAAAATAAATTGATCATTTATTTTGATTATTTACTGTTGTTTAGTTCAATTTGTCATGGTTTTTTTGAAACTGAAACATAATGTAAGTAAAATTTAAATAATGTTAATACAAATCCCTTTGATTCCAGAGTTCAGCCAAAAGAACTGTCAACTGCTTTAACAATAACAAAGGGTTTAATTCCTAAGATATTAATTTTTGAACTCAGTCTTTAAACTGCTTCATTACAATGCAAAAGCAATTATATTTTCTTCTTTTTAATATTTACAATAGTGCAATAATTTACTTTACCGTAATCACTAGCTAATAATTCTCTTGTATTTTTAATTCTGCTTTCCTCTTGTTTCTGCCAAAATGTCATTCTTCATTCATGGTGTTCACTCAGTTAGGTTATAGAAGGAATATTTTGTTTTTGTTGTTGCTGAAAATAGTATACCACAAGTAATACCATGGATTTTCTCAAAAGAGGGCATCAAAAATGGGGATTTCGATAAAACTATTTCTGCAAACCCTATTTGCCCCCATCATTTTATAACACAGAACAAAATGTCTACCCTTCTTTAGAGACAAATTTATCTCTCTAATAATGATGGTTTTGAAATGAATTTCATGGCTACACTGAAGTACAGTACATGTATAAGTATCTACCTCATGATAAGCATTGCTTCTGTGAACAAAAGCTAGAAAAAGGGGCAGATCTGTGCTACTGTCAGAGTAATTTGAGCAGATGCTTTGCTTCTCACAGCATATAAACATTTTCTTTATCCCCCTTCACATCTTGCCAAACATATTTGCAGGTTTTTAAAAACATAAAATATGGAAAGTCCTGATTATCAGAAGAGAGAACACCCTATGAAGAATATATAACCTATGGTAGCAATTGTTCTTTCAAACAACTTCCAATGTTTTGGAAAAAAAATGTATTGATCCTCTCTAATTGACACGTGAATTTCTTTGCAGTTCATTCTGACTTACTTTGTCAGGGAAGTCTGACTTCAGTTCTGTAATACTCCTGCACCAATAGGCTGCAGTTTTCTCGCTTATGAGCTCAATATTCAAGAAGGAACCTTGACCTGGACCATACATGGGACCTGTGGTAGTTCCACGAATTATCCTTGGAGAAACATTTGTTACAATGTCCTGTGAAAACAATAAAATAAAAAATAAAAATAAAAATTAGCAATTCAAATTGAACAAAGAAAAAAACATTTCTACTTCTTATTTCTGAAACTTTGCCCTCTACATGTATGTATACAGTAGCCATTGCTTGACGATCATAAGTTCAGCAACCAAAATTATGATGGCACTGAACAAATTATATTTATGCTTGGTCTCAAAGTTATGGCTGCTGCAGTGTCCTCGTGGCCACGTGATCAAAATTGGGCACTTGGCAGACCTCCCACATTCATGACCACAGGTGAGTTTCAACTCCCTCCCACTCACCTGTCTTCCCCCCTACCAATGCCCTTTTGGCTGTCTTGCACAGTACCTGCCTGTGACAGAATGTGCAGATGAAGATGGAGCAGAGGGAGAGAACATTGGCAGTAGCACTGCGGCTTCCCAGAGGCAGCTCATTCCAGAGAGGGCCCAAGACCACAGAGTGCATAGTCCTGTACTAGATGGTAGGGGGAGGAAACGTTTCAGGGTAGGCTGACCTTAGGATCTCCCAGGGTATATCTATTAGGTTAGAAGGTTATAACTTTAGTGTTTCAAGATTAAACTGGAAGAGTCCATAAAGAAATGGGCTTAATTGGATCTCACTGTGGCATCTTTGGGCTTAGGCCTGACATGCTCTGACCACTCCTGCTGCTCTCTCTCACTTTCCCACCACTGTTGCCATGCCGAGTTCCATTTCATCATCCACTCTGCACTCTTCCTGCCCCTGCTGCTCTATGCTCCACTACCTAACAGCTGCATCACCTAATGATGGAAACTCCAATCCCAATTAGGGCCATTAGGGCAAGACTTTCTGCATTTTATACTGGGTTCTTTTATTATTTTTATGAATGATAAACTAAAATAACAACAATAATAAATTAATATGTTGATTACACAAATCAACAAGCACATATTACCTATACCATCTGCTAGTAAAGATCAAGTTTTCAGGAAGAGGGAAATGGTTTATTTTCCATTCTTGGACAGGAAGCCTACTACTACAAAAAGAGTTGCCAAGCTCTTATTGGCTACTGTTGTCGTAAGAAAGCTTAAGGTATCCTAAATTGTGATGATGACATGAAGAAGTCTTTTATTTTATTATTTTAAAATTTCATTTCACAAATTTGGTTTTGTTTTGCTTTGCTTTACTTCATTTGGGTGTTGGTTGTTACTTTTAAAGCCCACCATGGCATGGGTCCAGGTTATCTGAGAAGCTGCCTCTCCCTGATGTGACAAGCCTACCCCCACTCATGCCTGCAGAAGAGGCCTGCTATGGGTTCTGTCTGTTAAAAAAAATGAAACAGCGGGGTCAAGGAGATGAGCTTCTTCTGCTATGGCCCCATTCCTGTGGAACATTCTACCACTGGAGGTGAGAACTTTCTCCTCCCTTTTGGCCTTCCGGAAGAATATCAAAACCTGGCTTTGCCAGCTGGTCTGAGGTCCTGAGGGGAGCGCTCAACTCTGGAGATAGGATAACAGGACCTCATCCCATCCTGCTCTCTTAGAGCTAGAATAGTTCTTAATAATATTTTATTTTAATCTTTCAACTATCTTTAACTAGTTTTATAATCAGTAAGTTGTCCAGAGTCACCTTGTAGGGGAGATGACTGGCTAGATAGATAGATAGATAGATAGATAGATAGATAGATAGATAGATAGATAGATAGATAGATAGATAGATAGATAGATAGATAGATAGACAGACAGACAGACAGACAGACAGACAGACAGACAGACAGACAGACAGACAGACAGACAGATAGATAGATAGATGATAGATAGATAGATAGATAGATAGATAGAGAGAGAGAGAGAGAGAGAGAGAGAGAGAGAGAGATAGATAGATAGATAGATAGATAGATAGATAGATAGATAGATAGATAGATAGATAAAAATAAGCAAATAAATCTTTTTTTCTTTTAATTTTAATTGCAGTGTCTATATGGTGTTTTTAACGCTCTCACTATATTTGAATCTGATTTTATATGTTATTTTAGTTTCATTCATTAACAATGAATGAATAAATAAATACATTCAGGCAGAATTCCCTCAGTAGATAAACTTAAATGTTCAACTGCAAACATTCAGTTTTCTGGCAGACAACTATGCTTATACCATTCACTAAATATAGTCTATTTTAGAACTGAGAAGTAGGATTTGTAGGCATTCCCTTTAGGCCATTTTCATTCCTTATGTTTCTTTAAAAACTGTATATTATGTTTAAATAGAAAATATAATCCATAAGCATTCTGATTATTTTATTCATGTTACTTATTGAATAAAAATGATCTATGACCGTTTCATTTCATTCAAAAATAGGAAAGGTTCAAAGAATATTTCAGATTTAACTTTGTAAATAATCATTAACATTATTGTGTTGTTTGGAAACATCACCTACACTGAAAATCATTTATAGAAGCATGTAAATTTGCAGATTTAAAATAAAAACAATTTTAGGTAAAGGCCGTTTAGTTAAGGATTTCATAGAGTTATTGGGTTAAGTATCCCTACTCACAATCTTGTCACTTCTGGAGCGATAACATGAACCCCCATTAGTATATGGCAATTAAGATCAATTTACATATTTTAATTAAGATCCATCCCACATAAAACAATTAGGGTAATAGGCATACTAACTGATTTCATAACATTTGGACGTTTTTCCAACTAGATAGACAGGAAACGTTAATTAGCATTAATTAGTGCTGATCTGCATATGTTTGATAAGGCATACCCTCACTACAAATGATTATTTATTCCTGAATCTGCCAAGTGCTACCATAGCAGAAAATAAAGGAACTTCCTTCATATTGTATGTAAATGTCTGGTAATTTTTACTTGTTTTTCTATTTGGACTATTTATTAAAAAATAAATCAGTAGAAATGAATATACAAATATATACATTCATATATAGAGAAAACATACTAATTAATGTGCAGCAGTTAATAGGCACTGATGACATTTCCATAATAACTGTGAAAATGATGGTGTTTAGAACCTTTTCTATTAAATTTTGTCTTTATATCCTGATACTACAAATCAGTATAATTTTCAGATAATTTTTGGCAATCTTTAAAGAGGAGGATACTGCAATATATTTAGAAAAAATACAGCATTTGTCAGTATCTCCTTTCACTGAAATAATCACACTACCACCACCAGCAGCAGCAACAACAGTAATAATATCTGCAAGAAATTCTACTTGCCAGCAAGTAAGAATTGGTGGGACTACAGACAAATAGAATAGAATATTCTAGAAAAAGAATACAGAATATAATAGAAAAAGAAGAAGCAAAATAGTTCTGGGACAAGCACCTGCCACATAACACCCCAGATTTAACAATTATCAATAGGAAAGACAACAAAGTCTAGTGGACGTGGCAGTACCTGGAGAAAGCAGAATAGAAGAGAAAGAATGGCAAAAGATAAGAATATACAAAAACCTGTAAATAGAAGTAAAATGACTATGGCAAAAAAGCAAAGGTAATAGATGCTTGGGGTGCAATCCCAAAATAACTGAAGCATCACTTGAATACCACCATCAGCATTGATAAAATCACCATCAGCCAACTTGCAAAAGGTGGACTTACTACAAACAGTTTACATCTTGCAACAATACCTTTAACATCATGAAACAATAGGTTTGGATACTTACATAACATTAGATTTCAAATGGTATCTATCTATCTATCTATCTATCTATCTATCTATCTATCTATCTATCTATCATCTACCTACCTACCTACCTACCTATTTCTTTTTAATCCTGATACTGTGCTAATAGAAGGACTGCCTTCTTCAGCTTTACAGAACATACCTCTCTCTCTATATCCAAGTGAGTATTGTATTGCCACAGATCCTTTGCTTAGTGGAGACACTCAAATCAAAGCATCCAAGGCAGCTATCTCACTTCTTGAACACCTCAAATGAAGGGAATCCATCCAATTGGGTGATTTGTTCTGCTATCCCAAGGCTCTTTCAGTTAGGATTTTTTTTATTTTTAACATTCAATAGGAACCAGTCTTCTTGTAGTTTAACTCTGATACTTTGTGCCTTGCACTCAAGAAAAAAAAGGCCCAGATTCTAATATTTTTCTATATGACATTCTTTTTAGGTATTTGAAGAGTGCTATGGTATCCCCCTTACCTGTCTATTGCCAAAGCTAAACATACCAAGCTACTGTTAGTCCCTCTTCATACACCTGAATTTTCTAAAGCCCTGATATTTATTGCTTTTCTATGAATCCTTGTGTCCAAATCTAGTTTCAATATTCAACGTTTAATCTAATGAAAAAGTATGATTTTTTTTTTGGCATATTTAGAAGTTATACTGCTATTTATGCAGCTTAAAATTGCCTTCCCATCACTTTTTTAGTTCAAATTCAGTTTGTATTTGACTACTACTACAAGATTCCTTTTGCACGTACTATTACCAGGCTGGGTATCCCTTATCCTATACCTGTGCATTTGATAACCAAGGAACTTTGCATTTATCTCTGTTAATTTTAGTTCTTTTCTTTGCTGTTCATTTCTATAAAGTATCAGGATTGTTCTGAATTTTATTTCTGTCTTCTAGAAATAAACACAATTTTGCATCGTCTCCAGATTTAATAAGCATTCTCTAAATCATTAATGAAAATAGTGTGCTAACACTGGGAAGGGAACCTGATAGCTTGTCACTTGATATTCAGTATCAAATATAGAATTTGATGTAGACCCATTGACTATGATTGTTGAGCCAGCTATATATTATATCATGTAATCCATTCACACCTAACGAGATGGTTAATGAGCATGAAATGGCCCACATCACAATTTATGGGGGGGGGGAACGTAACAGTATAAACCACAGGCCCAAATTATTTAGAAAACATTTTATTGTAATATTGTCCTACCAAATGTGCTATAGCATTGCTTAATGCTATAGACAAATTGATAGATATATAATATAGACTTCCCCCCATAGTTTGTTATTTTAGATATGATAAAAGGCTTTAATGATCAGTTGACAAACACACCAAATAAATTCCTCTAAGAACATATGACTTTTGAAAATATTTCTGAGTTTCTAATCTGATTTTGTTGGTAAGATCAATTAAATCTGTTTCTGGAAAAAATACGTTTTCATCTAAATAGGGCCAGCAGTCCTATATTTTATTTTTTTTAAAAAAAAGTCACAAAAAGTTGGTATTAGTTTTCCACATAGTTTTCAGCTATGACAGGTTGAAAATTCCCATGAGATATTCTGTGGGTGAGCTTCTTAATAATGTGGAAATCAATGATTTTATTCTTAGGGCTCTCCAGGTCAGTTCAACCTTTATTGGAACGACTGAGGCAGGCTGGAAGTATCCACATAAGGGACCAAATGTCTCACCAAAGCAGATTAGACTAAAACAAGACCCAATCAAGGGCACTTAGTTACTGTATTTTATATTGAGAATGACTCCAACACTTTCAGTCAAACAAGTTTAAAACTATCAATAAAGTTCTCCAATTGGGTAATAAATGCCAAACTAACAAAGAGAAAACAATTCCTTATCTTTGTTCCCACCTTATGAGACATATTTAAAAATATATGTTTAATAAGGCTGTGGGGGAGAATATGTCATGAAAACAAAACAAAAAAAGGGGGGAGAGGATAATTGAACCAATCACAATCTAACCAGCTGAGGTTAAGTCTAAAACAGTCCCAGTGTTATACGTTGTTAAACTATTTCCATCCTCAGCTGTGTTGCAGGAACCCCAAAATATAGTTAACCATTCTATATGGCCTATCTAGTCTTTTCAAGAAAAAGAGCTGGAGATATAAAGATAAAGAGATAAAGCAGGTGAAAAAACTATTCACCATTTTAAATTCCACACCTGGGCTCCTGATAAACATGTCTCTCTAACACCAAGTGGCTATAAATAAAACTCCAACTAAGATATACTCTCATTTTGCAGAGATATTTCCAGAAAGTATAATTAGTCCTTCTTTAGTGCTGCTTCAGTGACTATTCTCAATTATGACAATGATGAAAAAGACATTTGCAATCAATGTCCACATTTATTAGCTTTGCACCTTCTCACTCTCAGTTACATATTTGCCATTATAGTCAGTTAGTACACACTGTCCTGTGTCTGATTCATTTTTTTCTCTCCACCGCTTCCTGTGAGTAGATGGTTTAAACAAGCTATCTCTTCCTGAGCTGCAATACAACTTTCTGGGCAATACAACAGGTCCCTCAAAATTTTAAGGCAAGCTAACAAACTCTGCTCTGTGACCTTAATTAAGGCTCACAGCTGCTGCTTGAAACTGACAAGACTATAATCAGTTTCACAGAAAGGCTTTTGTTTTTTTCCTCCTTTTGGACACTAGCACGTCCCACAAACTGACTACAAATACATTTATTTATAGATTATAATATAAATTTGCTAATTACTGATAACTTATCATTGTAATCAATATTTTGTAAGCATTTTAAAACTGTTTCTTTTAAGGGGGAATTTGAAACTGTAATGAAAGAAAAGGAAGAGAAAAAGGAAAGAGAAATAAAAAGAAAAAAAAGAAAAAGAGATTACCACCAAGCAACAACCAACAACCTAATAAAGAAACCACTCCCGCCAAAACTGACAGAGCATAGAGCAAACGCTACTCCCCTCTAGCACTGAAAACAGCCATGCTCACAGAGCAGCAAGGACCACATAGAAAAAGAAAATATTTAGATAACCCCCTTTTTCATCCCACCCCCTTTTTTTTATTCTTTTCTGGATGTACTCCGGGCTTACTTAAACTTTAATTATTATTAACTTAGATGTTGAACTTTTTATAAAGTTGGCAATCATGGATCATGTGGCTTAACACTGAATAAATATTAATTTAACCTTTTTGAGAGGGAAGGAGGTGCTCCTTGGTGCTAAGGGGATTCTGGGCTCACTCCGCCAGCGGGTCTCTGGCTGGGCCCAATCCAAAGGAGGTCGGCTGCAGCTGCAAGGCCAGAAAAGGATCACCAGCCTGCCTCCCTTAGGGCAGGGGTCCCCAACCCCCAGTCCATAGGCCGTGGCATGCCCAGCCCCATCTGCGGGATGCAGGCAGCACACAAAACCACACACTCTCCAGTCTGTGGAAAAACCTCTCTCCACAGAACTGGTCCCTGGTGCCCAAAAGGTTGGACACCTCTGCCTTAGGGCTCCTGCTCAGTCCATGCTGTGGCAGTGCTGAGCAATCCTTGCTGCTTACATTAAGCTGAGGTGGTGACCTCATACCAGACTGCTTGTGAGTTGTGAGCCAAGATTTTTATGGTGCCTAAATGAATTATCATTATTTGGGATACCTTAATTTTGTAAGTCCTTAACTTTTTGTTGTGTACAGGATTGATCAGCACATGCATGATCAAATCAGATTTGATCATACATGCACACTACTTAGGGGGAACATGGTTTACCGCCAACTCCTCTTCCCTTTATTATGGCTTTTAGGTCAGAAACTGCAGCAATAAAATACATGTACCTACAATTATTAATAAAGCTAAAAAGTGGATATAAATAAAAATGTATAAATTTAAATTAATATAGTAATTATAATACAGACAATGATGGCAATCACCAAAATTTGTACTAAAACTCAGTAATAGGAAGGATGGATAGAACAAATGTGGCACAAAATTGGGCAATCCACAAAGACATGATTTATGTATGTATGTATGTATGTATGTATGTATGTATGTATGTGTGTAGGTACACTGTATGTATGTATGTATTGATTGATTGATTCCATTTTAAAGAACTATCCTGTTAGAGAGTCCAATGCTTATCTGTCACTTATTCTATTGGACCAGGCCCGACAGAGCTCACAACCAGTAGTGAAATCAAATAGGACATAATTCCCTTTAAATAATTCTCTACGATAATTCTCTCTTGTTTATACCCAAATAATTTATACATTTCCCAAAATTAAATAGTAATGCTGCAGGGTTATTAATGAATGAGACATACATGATGAGAAAAGACTCTGATGTTTGCCAGTCAGCTGTCTCCTAGACTATTTATGTGTTCTCTCTTCAAGCTTCTTCCTCTCGTGAATTGTTTTACCCTTCCATGGGACATATTATTTATTTATTTAAATTTAGAAGCCACTTGATTCCAGACAACTTGAGGGGGAGCTTACAAATTAAGAAAAGACCAGCAATGCAAGCAACAGGAACCATACATGTTGGGTGGATAAAGAAGATACAATATTGCAGACTAACCAACACTGCTGAACGCTAGCCACAAGATAGGAGAACAGGTGGGTCTTCAAAGCCTTTCAGAATGTCGCCAGGATGTGAGTTGAAACTACCTCTGTGGAATGATGTGATCCATAAGGCCTATATTGTAGTGGGGATGGTTTTCCTTGTCTACCTATATTAAAGAATCTCCACAGATTGCTTGCTTTCCCCTGGGAACAACCGGATAAGGTTTCATGGTGGGGTGTTGTTGTTTTTTTGGTGTGTGTGTGTGTGTGGCTTATGCCTCTTGCAACTGCACAAGGGTTCAATGCTTATTCCACATTTGACCCCTCCTTCCAACCTTGCTAGCAGTTTCCCAACCTGTGAATGTATTCACATGGACCATTTTGTACAAATTTGGGGGAAGATTTCTGCTTTCTGGGATTGTATTCAAGGAGCGGACAGGAGTGATGTTTGGCAAAGTCCAAGGAATCACATACTGTTTGGTAGGGATAAATAGAGGGGTTTGTGGCCAACAGTAACCTTTGTTAAGCTTTATTACATTTTTTGTTTTACTGGACGTGAACTGTGAGAGGCATGTTCCATACAGAAAGACAAACAAATCGTGTTCCACACAGAACATCATGTTTCATTCAGAAAGACAAACAAATCAGGAACCTGAACTAAACCAGCAGAAAAACACAGAGCAGACAAGAAGTTCAGACAGTCATGTGATTGTCAATGTTTTCACAGGGGTTGCAGCTCAGTGGGGGGGGGGAGGAAAGCAGGGACACATTAATGAGATGGTATTAAATTCTTAAACCAGAGTTTTTGTTAATTTTGGCATATGAAATAATTGTGTATAGTGAACGATATAACCTTTGTACATTTCCTTTCATTATAAATGATGTAAAAGTTTAAACAAAATGATCATACAACTTCTTTCCAGGAGTTAATTTATATGACCTTTCCGCATCCAGAGTACTTTGGTGCCTTGATGGTATGTTCATTAAGTGAAGTAACTTTCAGATTGTAACTGCAGTTAATACTTATTAAATGTCAGTGCTGGAGAGAGAAAGTCACAGTGGCCTCTTTATGAACAATTCCTATGAACCATTTGAGGGGAGGGTGGGTGAGAGACCCTCAATTCAGTAAAACATAATTGTAGTAAAATTTGAACAAGTACTCAGTTGTATTATGCAGGAGAAGACTTCATGTTCCTAACAGATTTAGTAGACTGCTACATTTTGGTTCTAAATGTGCAATCCACAAATCGCGTTGTTCAGAGCAGGTATAAAATACTGCTATAAGTTGAAATGAGCTGGATCTAAACTAAATTCTTTATAATCTAGTTCTTGCTAGGATCAATGGGGTTCTAAGTTAAATAAATCAAGACTTTTTTCCCGCATTTATTACAACAAGAACTAAGTGCAACTAATTTTTTGATTATCCCACCCAGTGCCTTTTTTGTTCAAATAATATTGAATAATATTGAATAATAATATTGCTGACTGAATCTTAAGAAGGAGTAGGCAAAATAAAAGAATAGAATTTACCGATACGTTTCTGAATTGGTGGATGACAGCCTTCAGCTTTCTGTTTCCCCACTAAATTGCTTAAATTGACAATGAGAAAATGAAAGTTTAGGTAAGCAGAAGTAGATTTGGAAGAAAGTACGTATGTCATACTGACTAATTTAATACACAAATCCAAATGTTATATCAATATCTGTAGAAATTCCAATGAAGATATGCCAGTTTATGTCCCTCCTAAATTTCTTTTTAAAAAAAGAATCAATCTACAGTTCTGACATTTTTAATCATCCATTGATACAGAATAAACTACTCACTAAAAGTCTTTACTGCTACCATAATTATTTCTGGACTATTAACATTAGTAGCTGCTGTTTCAGAGGAATTCCTTACTTGTTGTCAAGAATCTTGGCTAAGGTTTTGCAGCATTAAATGAATGTTCAACCTGCTAGAGGCATGCAATCCCACACCTATGTTTATATATTTAATGGTGTACGCTACATATCTAGAGAATGGGTAGGAAACAGACTGGCAGCAGATATGCAACACTAAAAATTTAAGAAAAGGAATAAGAAAACGCCAAGCATATTATATGAATAAAAATATAATAGAGCCAAGTAATCTTATTAATTTCAAATCAATTTTTTCCAACTCTGAATATGATTTCTTTTATGCCCTCTCAGAGACAACAGCAGTTAAAGAAAGCACTTAATCAATATTTTAGTATCTTCCTAGGATTGTTCACGTATTTTTGTGGAAGAAACTAAATTCAGTATTCTGTGGGGAGCATTACAACTATTCATGATAATTTACTCATTCCTTCAGTGGGCTTCCCTAGAGCTTGTGTCATAATTAAAAACAAAGTCCCTGAGTCTGAATAAAATAGTGTAAGGCTTTTATTCATTGCTGTTTTCATATTACAAACAAACTTTAATAAAAATATGGCTTCCCAACTCAGCATACGTAGGGGAGGTTTGATCTAACAGAACAAACTCTTACAAAATAGAAGCAACAGTAAATTTTTGGTATTCTCATGTTATGTTAGAAACAATTTGGTTGCATGGAGATAATAAAACAAGCACCTTCTAGATAAGGTTAAGAAGTATAATATGATTAATAATCTAATAATGATTAAAATACATGTCTGCACTTTGGTTATCCCAAAGACAATACATGAGAAGGGCCCACAGGCTGTGTTATTTCAGTTGCAATGAAAACTCCCTTCATCTTATGTATACATAAGGTGAGAAGAACAACACTTTATAACAGAATGTGTCTGGGGAATTTCAACCTTTGTAAAGTTGCTATCTGTGACATTTATTTATTTGAGATTGTCAAATAAAGTCCTGTTCTGTAACACTGAAAAAGGAAACAATGATTTGAAGCAAACTATACAGTATATAGTGGATCTATAATAACCACTTCAGGTATGGTGTTTGAAAGAATGTTCAGTATAAGATATTTTAAGACTAGAATGAGCATATAAACATTTGGAACACACACTCACACACACAGTATAATGGGGATGATACTTCATACCACACAGATTATGCATTGAAGGCTACCAATATATCTGATGGCAACTAAAGTTCCAGTGATCCAATTAAAGAACTCTTTGAGCTGAGTCAGATCGCTGATCCTTTTGACACAATTTATTTTTCTCTGACCAGAATAGATTTTCTAAAGTCTCACAGATAAGTTTTATTCTGCTCTATCTTGATGATATTTTTTTTGTAAATTCCAGGGATTAAATCTTTTCTATAAACAAATCCTCAATATATTTTCAGTAACTAAATAATATTCTACTGATCTAAACAACAGTGTTTATCATCTGGTTTTTAGTCAGGCTGCATGGAACACTGAAAGTCAGGAAACATAAGGCAAAAAAAAAAATGAAATCTACCATTCCAGTTAATAAAGACGTTCAGGATTGAGAGCTAATTGTTATACAAAAAGAATTACATTTTCCACAAAGGGGGAAATATTTTCATACTCAAATGCTCCCAACCCCCAACACAGAAATAGTAAACCCTGGAGAAAACTCATAAAAAAGGAGAATATCTAACATGCTTAAATTGTGCATGTTTGCTCCACATGGCCCATTCAACTTGTCCTTCTGCTTGATCGGGAATTATACAATAGCCACTGTTCAAAAAGCTTCTACGAAGGCTCTTGACTGCGTGCAGCGACAGGAGGCAGATAGATGAATAATGGCAACATCAGAAAATTGATCTGGGGAGAGAAGCAACAAGCACAAGGAAGAACAGCTGGAAAGAAGAATCAGGAAGTGGGAAGGAAAGAAGAGGGACGATGAAAGCAGAAATTACAACCAGCAAGAGAGGAAGGCGAGGAGAGGAGAAGAAAAACCGGGATGCTAAAAGGTAGTGGGAAGATGAGGAAACAGCAAGACAAGCAACTTGAGGAGAAGAAGAATAAGTAGGAAATATACAGCAGGGAGGAGGGAGGGAAAGGGAACCAGCAACAGAATGACAAGTGGGAGAAGAGATGGATGAGGAGGGAGAGTGAGTGTGAAGCAGTTGTACAGAGCAAAAAGTCTGTTTTAATAATTCATGCAACACTGCATACCATCCCCCCCTCCAAGGATCTTTTCTATTTTCAGTAATGGGAAACTTCTATCATTGATTAGTTGCTGTTTTGTGGATCCAATACTGCCTATTATGTTGTATACCTGAAGATGCAGCATAGTGGGGGGCTCAGGGGTGGAGGTGGGTTTTTTTTTGCCTCAGCAACTCCTAGTCCCAAATAGCCACTTTTTCAAAATGAACTAGGTTTGATTCCTCTGTAGCTGCACTACTGCACTACAGAAAAAAAATAATAATGATGGTCTGGTGGTAGATCTGGCTCCCCCTTGAATAGATATCCTTAGCTCAGGGCATGAGAATCTCATTTCTGTAACTTGGGAGGGAGCACAAGACATCCAAGAGCACATTTCTCCATATGAAAGGAATGCATTTGCTGAAGCTTTCCCTCCACCCCTTTTTCTTAAACATTCCCAATGTAGAACAAACTTAAAAGAAAAACCCAAATCCCTTTTCCCTGAAAGCTTTTGTTATCTTGAGAATCAACACCACTTTTTGTTTTCCCCACTCTTGGAGGAAAATAGCAGATTCCAAGGCTGAACGGGATTTTCAATAAGCCATTGAAAATGGAGGAAAGGATAGCTTTATCCATTTTGGAAGAAAAAGATAATACAGTGTGTTACATTTAAATATCTATTTAGAAAGCTTCAAGTTTGGTTCTCAAGGGTTGGAAGGCCATCTTCCTCAGAACCTGCAGAGGTGCTACCAGTCAAAGTGGACAATACCAGTTTGATCTCAAAATAAAAATCATTTTAATATTTAAAATATTATACAGATATTTAAAGAATATATATATATTTACCTTTCACTATTTTACTACATGATGTTTTAAAGAAAAAAGCTACTTTTGTTCAAATTCAGCATCCTCGTAGTTTTAAAAGGCATTTAACTGAAAAGGTTTTTCATATATATATATAAAAAAATAGAACCATATTCAATTTTTGACATTTTTATTCAACAGCATTTTCTAGACCTTTAGAATGCTTCCTCTACAATTACAAAAGCATTATTTTAGGAAAGTATTTTGTCCTATAGCACTTAGCCTTGACAAACAATTAGTAGCTATCACATTAAGCGGAATACATAAAGTAATCTTTATCACAAGGTTAAAATCAGATTTCGAACAATAGGTGCTTGCAGAGCAATTCTAAGCTCCATGCTATTTTCTGCAGCTTCCATTGAGGGTGAAAACAGTAGAAAGGGATGAGAGAGGGAACAAAGTGAAGGCCATCTGAAAAAAACCTCCTGACAATATTTTATATGAACATACAGTTTATCATATTTACGACAGAACTCAATATGATTAAGCCTTTAACATGGAATTGACAATAGACTCCAGGAGAAAGCAGATTCATATACAATTCTTTTGTTGTTGTAATCGACAAAACAAGCTAAATATTTTCAGAAATTTGTTCTCAACTTCTCTGTAGGGGGTCGTGTTTCAGTTACAAATAGACTTTATTTAACGATTGCCCTGTTTAGTGACAGGGCAAACATTCAAATTTACAATGGCACTGTAAAAGCAATGTTACAACTGGTGCTGGCATTTACCGCCATGTCAACCTCCCAGCTGTCAGGTGTTTCATAACCCGTAGGTGCTGATGACCATCACAGCTTCCCGGGGTCACATGTTCCCCATTTGCATGTTTCATAGCTGGTTTCCAACAAACAGAATCAATGGAAAAGCCATCAGTAACATGACAAGTTGCGGTCATGTGGTGTCTCATTTAACAACTGCAGGTGATTCGCTTAACAACCATAGTGGAACTGACACCATAAGTACAGCACAGTCACATGATGTTTTACTTAATGACTGTGTTGCTGGTCCCAACTGTGTTCATTGTGTGAAGACTACCTATATTGGTATAACAAATGGCATCCACCAAGCGGGGGCTGGGTGATGGACTACAGTGATACGGCAATTTCCCAGGAAGGAGGGAGCATGTTCCAGAAAGAGAAGGGAGACGACGGGCAGCAAAGACCGGAGCTGGATAGGAGACAGACGAAGACAGCAACAACAGCCACTCCCTAGAACAGTGGCCCCCAACCTTTTGGGCACCAGGGAACGGTTCCATGGAGAGAGGGGTGTGTGGTTTCACATCCTACAGATGGAGCTTTGCTTGTTTGTATGAACCAGTCTCTGGTATGTCATGGCCCAGTGCCAGGCCACAGAGTGGGTGTTGGGGACCCCTGCCCTAGAAGCTCCTATGATATATCCATAATGCTGGGAAGTAAAGATTTAGTCTGGCAAGAGTCTGTATGCTATGGGTAAGTGTCAAGGCTGACTCGTAATGCACCTCTACTCGCAACTTGACAACAGAAACAAAGGGTGGGGGAGGGGAATGCTTGGAATGTATTGGGAGCTGGGAGGGAGGTGAGGAATTAAGCCGTTTTCAGTCTTGAGAAAATCCTGACACATCAAGGCCATGCAAGAGAGCCTTCTGAAGGTGCAGACTGTTTTCACAAAATAAAATGAATGTGTTGGATTGGAGGACAATGGGTGGCCCAAATGGGGAAAAGGGAAAATTATGCTGGTTTTTTTGTGTGAAAACCTCAGAGCTAGCTTCGCTTCTTCTGTCCCTGTATGGATCTTATCAGTAAAGTTACACTGTTGGTAAAATAATGTCCCAGGGGTTTCTTTTGTTGCATATGACAGTATGCAAATCAAGAACTGAGCTCTGGCTGACTTGTTCCATGTCACTTTTGGCTTAGCCTGACAACTGGGGTCTTCATTGTTAGAGGCTTCCAAGCAGAGGCATTTCTTGGGAAAAATCCTTCTCTGGATGTATTGCATTGGACAGGGGCATGAGTTACTCTCAGTATCCAGTTCCATCATGAAACATAATGTTCCAACAGGACTGCTGTTTGCTTTCTATAAACATACTAAAATCGTCCAGTCTGATAAGAGAACATTTATATTTGTTCTGGTAAAAGGCTTCCCTGGAGGAAAAGACAAAATAATGATTGATTTATAAGATATCTTAAATTCCCAACTGAATCAGATGAAGTCTTACAATTATGAGTGGTAGATAAAGCATGGGTTTCATTTGTCCCATGAAGCAGAGTCACAACCAAAGGGGGGGGGAACCAAGTATGAGAAACTCAAAGGTATCGCCTGAAGTTCAACAGTATAAATCTTACTTCAGCAGAATGATAGCAGAAAGAAAAGCATCCAAGCAGGCACTCTATCACTTCAGCTACTGCACATAACCTCACTTCACTTTGTCACATCTCCCCATTCCACCCTCAAACCTTTCTTTATATGAAGGAATCTGTATAGGTTTTTGTATTTATATTTTACTAATTTCTTCCCATGCTCTGCAATTTATTTCCTAGGGAAATCATGAAGACTTAAATATTCCTACACTGGCTTTTATACAGTTCAAAACCAAGCAAAATGCAAGTAGATAAATAGGTACCACTCTGGTGAGAAGCTAATGGCGCTTCGTGCAGTAAGAAGAAACCAAACGGCACCAGACCTGCCTGAATGTGAGGTGAAATTGGTAGAGAAAAGCCTTAGATGACACCAACACTCCCGGCAGAATGCTGTAAGCCACTCTGTGTGAGGAGATAGTTCATCCTCCACAGTGCACCCCGGATAGCACACATGTGTGAACTAAACAGGATCGCCAACATGATCGCCAATGTCCGATAACGGATATGGCACAAGAAGAAGAAGAAGAAGTGAGCTAAACAAACTAACAATCTCTTAGGCAACCAAACCGTAATGACATGGTAGACGCTCTGCCTCTCAATGTACAAACACCATAAGCTAAATAAATAAATAATAACTGGCTTTGCATAAATGCAGCCTGTGATTTCTCTTGCATAAATTGGACTAATCAAACAATCTGGCAAACAAAAGAGCTGTCAATACAGAACAGGCGCGCCTGATTATGATGAGTCATCTATGACACAGTCAACTGCAGCCAGAGATAACGGAGGTGGCATTTCCCAACCTGTCACTTTCCTGCTCTCCAAATACTGATCCAGAAGTGCCTCAGGCTGGCTAATTTTTTTTGAAAATCTCAGTTCCCATACATCTGGAGACTAGCAGATTGGGAAACTGCATTGGCTCCAATGCAGTTTTAGTTTTTTCAGAGAATTCATATTATTAGTGGCAATTGCTCTTAACCAGCATTTTTTTGCTTCTCTGTCATATTCCCTACTTATTATTTGAGTGTGGATGGTAAATTTGACTATATAAAAGAACTGTTGCCAATTTTATTCACACTGAAATTTCTTTTCTTAGCTCTGTGTCTCTAAATTGTTTCAGAGAGCATCAGCATTGTTAGAGAATGCTTGCTTGCTCTAATTTTTAGCAGTTAAACTAATGTTATTTATTTTCTGCACCAGGAAGGTTGACTGTTGCTTTAAGACACTACCAGAATCTATAATGCAGGTTAGAAAGAAAGAAAATAACTGAAAAATTATGGATAGAACACTGGTAGGTATTATTCTGTATATAAAGCTGAATAAAGTTAAATACCGAGAAATTCAAAGAGGTAAGCAGGATTTGCAACATTTATAGTATAATCCTGGCAGGATGTCCATTTATACAAATCAGGGCAGCAGTTAAAATAAAATCATTATGACTTTGATTTACAGTAAATTACATTACATAGAAAAATATCTGTAACGTGAATATCATTTGTTGACAGAATTTAAATCATTCTCACAGGAAATTTAACTTGGGGAGAAGAAAAAGGGGAGAAAGTACATATTTTTTCAAATGTGAAAACCAATAAAAAAGACCAATATGAATGGCCTTTGTTTAAACCAGGACAAATTGCCACAAGCAATTATTATTATTAATAACAAATGTCAGACAGAGAAAACAAAGAACAGTGAAAAACAACCTATAATATATTGACAGTATTATATATTCACATTAAAATTAGGTACTATAAATTCCATGACTGCTCTTGAAATCCTCTCACAACTCCTCAATTGTAATCATAAAAACTACAGGTAGTTGAACCCAAAATTTATATTGGTAAGTGAGACATTTGTTCAGTGAGTTTTGCCCCATTTTATGACCTTTTTTGCCACAGTTCTTAAGTGAATCACTGCAGTTGTTAAGTTAGTAACATGGTTGTTAAGTGAATCTGGCTTCCCTTTTGACTTTGTGAGAAGGTCACAAAAGGTGAACACATGACCCCGGGACACTGCAACCATCATAAAATATGAATCAGTTACCAAGCATCTGACTTTTGATCATGTGACCATGGGGATGCTGTAATGGTTGTAAGTGCGAAAAATGGTCAAGTCACTTTTTTCAGTGCCGTTGTAACTTCGAACAGTCACTAAATGAACTGCTGTAAGTCGAGGACTACCTGTATAGCCTAGTTACAATCACTAAAAATCGTTTGCACTAATGGTCTTTTGGCATTAAGGGGATCTAATGCATTAACCAATGCAACCCATGCTTGTACAAATATTTTTTAAAAGTAACAGAAGTTGTTCTGATTATGGTAAAATGGTAAAAATAAGAACCTTTGGCTCATGATCAGCAACATTATTCTGGGACTGAAAGTAATGCCAAAGGTTGAAAATACAGCATATATCATACATTCAGTTCTACAAATTCTATTCAAGATAGAATAAGAATTCTAGTTGATTGCCTTAGTCTGGCTGACAGAGCCAGATTGTTGTACACTACCTACAGATTACATACTATTGATAATGGTTTATTCTATTTGCATTAGTCCAAGGGCATTAATTAAAATGGATAATTATCTTCAACCCCAATATAATATTGGAATATACGCAAAAAGGGTCACCCCAAATAAAGAAGAACTCAACTCCTCCTTTTTTAATTTCATTGTTAATCTAGTACCTGATAGTAGAAACTGACTAAATGAGGATCAGTAAGGTGAAGTACTATGCCAATTCAGACACAGAAATACAGCGGGCTTCATCTGCTCAGATGTTTGATTTCTTTTGGAGGGTTTGTCTTCCCTCAAATAATCCTGTTCATAATTTAAAATTTAGAAACATTTAGACCCTTCGACTACAGGAGTTTTAATCAAGATAATATCCCAGTTTTGCATATATCATGGTAATCTATCACTAGAAATATTGCAATGTATTGTAAAATAGGGATGTTTTTAAAAAGACTACCGGTTCTATTTCAAAATTTTTAGCAAATTGCTGTAACATTTAAAGCCTTTGAAAGTTAGGGACTTGGAGACGTAAGAAACTATTTCTTCCTATATGTACCTACTAGTGTCCTGATGTCACACTATCCAAGGCATTTATCTCAACAAAATATACTCCCATATCCCCTTTTCCATCAGTGGTCCCTTTGTGTTGCCCTCCATAAAAAAGTCCGCCTGCCACCTTCTATATGATCTTTATAAAGTCAGAAGAGATTCTCTTTTCAACTTAAACTATATAACTACATAAGTTATACTACATATAACTTAAACCATATAACTACACAATGAACTTTGTTAATTTTTCTCCCGCTATGCATTTTTAAATCAATTTAACACTGTAATGAGATTCTTCCCTTCCTTTTTCAAATAGCTTTTTGATTCTACACTTATGCATTATATGCTGGCTTTTATTGCTTATTTATTATAATTTTAATTGTTTTAAGATTTAATTATTCTTATCTTACAAATCATTTTGAACATTTTCTATAAATTTTATAAATAAAACATTTATATACACAGGATTGTTCATGGCTAGAAATATTAATATTTAATGTAAATGAACTGTTTTTTTGCTAAGGTTCTTGGCCTTTATACTATGGAAACTCATAAAAGGCAAGTATATTAAGAAAGCACTTTATCACTGAATTAAGCACAGAGCACAGCACATACAACATACTTTCAAAGATTATGGCTATAATGCTTGGTAATTAAATATCAAATTCATACTTACACCCAATCAAAAAGGCAACTATTTGCTTAAGGCAGAATTTACTCACACACTAGTAAAACCCTTAAAACAATGGACACCTGTTCAAGACTCACTTATTGCCTAATTAAATATTAACATGTCTTGATCCAATCTGTGGCATAATTTTAATTACTGTTGTCTCTTAGGATAGCCACATAATCAATGTATTTAGAGCTGTTCCTAGAGGCTATTTTGTAATTCAAACTGTGATCCATCATTACAATATTTTCCTCTGGACTGCCATTAGAAAATCAGCCCCATTAACTCCCCTAAAAGAGGGAGGGGGAGAGATAGTTTCTCTTTAAATAAAATGAAATCTTAAGGGTTGTTTTTTTTGTTGGAAACTTACACAAAACCTAGTCTTAGAAATCAGACTTTTATTGGTTACTTTTCTTAACCTTGTTTCTATAGATTAATCATGGACATGCCCAACCTAGGATAAGCTTATTTAATATGCTGTATGAACAATATTAGCTTGATTTTGTGGGTTTTTTTTAAAAAAAGAAACAATCGTGATTTTTTTTTGGGGGGGGGAAGAATAGTTCTTCTAGAAAGTATGCATAGTACTGTAGATTCAAATGAGCATGCAATTTTGCAAAGTTCTAACAGATACCCTAAACCAATGGTTCTCAACCTTTTTAATGCCGCGACCCCCAACCGGTCGTAAGTCGAGGACTTAACCGGTCGTAAGTCGAGGATTAAACCGGTCGTAAGTCGAGGACTTTCCCTGCCCGGGAGCGCCACACATGTGTGGTTCCGCCCCCTGCGCCGGCCGAGGCGTAGCTGGCAAGCGGCAGAGACGGAGCAGGCCGACCACCAGCTGGCCCAGCTCAAGGGAAGTAAGGCACCCGCCGGAAAAGGGGGGAAAATGGCGGACAGCCTTGCTTGGCGACCCCCGTGAAATGGTCGATCGACCCCAAATGGGGTCGCGACCCATAGGTTGAGAACCGCTGCCCTAAACCCTTAAGACAGGGGTGACTCAGGAATTCTGGGAGTTGAAGTCCATGAGTCATAAAAGAGCCGAGGTTGCTTACCCCTGCCTTAAGAGGACCAATATGTAGTGGCAGAATGTTTTTTTCATGTAAGCATCCTTAGGTGGAAGACAAATTGTATATTAAGTGAGTGCTGAGGTTGATTCCTTTCCATGTCCATTTGCTGAATATTCAACTTTCCTATAGAAAGGCAACAATTATCTGGGCTTGCTGTTGGGTAAGGAACTGAATTTAGATTACCTATATTTTCTGTACCATCAAAGAGCTGAATTTATCTCCATAGTATACGAATGCTTTTAAAAGACTGAATTTGTACCACCAAACTTCAACTTAAACAAAGAAACCTTTAAATGTTCATTATAAATTGAAACTACTTCAGATTTATTAAATAGCCCCTTTCATATATGTAGGACACATAATGTACTTCAGAAATACGTTTTTTTTAGGAACACACTTTTTAGAAATTAACAACTTTTGTTTTATTCCATAATGTGCAATTTCATTTCACATCCCTGTATATGATTCCTGCAAAGATTTTGACTTCCTCATCACTGTTAAGAGCAAGTGCTGACATTTGCATGCTTTTCAAAGACATGTTAGTCAAAACATTAAATGCCTACATATATTTAATATAACTATTGTTACTTAAATAGAGTTCCAAGTCCTAAAAAGGATCATAACTGTAAGAGGGAGAGGAGTTAGTTAATAATCCTTTTATTCTACATCACATCTGAGTGGGGAAAAAATCCCAAATCATAACTTACTCCATGGTAGAAATTCAAAAATAAGATAACATTAAATGCATACATGGATTTAGTGCATAATCTAGTTTGTCTCTGACAAGGTATGAACCATCCTCTGAACAGACTCGCCATTGCTGCATAAATCAAGGACTAACTATTGCAGTCAAACAGAAAAATAAGAACCTTCCAACATTTTGGGGAAAAAATTAGCAGGACTATGGAAATAACCAATAATGTGTCATGGATAAATCTATCCATTTCTATTTTTATCAGTTTTGCATTTTTTCCAAGCTAAAATTTATTCTGCAAATTATATTAATTTACATTATTATTTTTTAAAAATACCAGCATGAAAAATTGTACTCATTTTCATGCCTATTTCTCCTAACACTATATTTTTTATGTAAAACTGCTTAATGTACACAATCTTGATAGCAATTTCCCCTGTTCCAATTTTCTGTATGCTATTTTCACAAATATATGCAGTTCATGTGCATTTTCTTTAATATATGCATCATAAAATTGGAAGAATATGAATATTGAAGGGTAATTGTATTTTGGTTTGCATACACTTGGAAAATACAAATTAGATAAATTGGCATTAAAATATAATTCAAGCAAATTTCTCTTGTCCTTACTAAGCCGAAAGGCTAAAAAAGCAAATAATTAGTTTTGGGAAAATGACATATGAATTGAATACTGGGCATGATCCATCTGTTCCCTAGACCAATGTTTAATTTCAGCATGGGTTTTCACCCAGTTCTAGTGAACTGAACACTTTTTTTTTCATTTTACTACTGGTTCACATATATACTGTTATCTTGTTCACAGCAATTCTTGTTCTTCAGGCAGTTGCTTGGGAAAAAAGTAAACACTTTTGCTGTAGATATAAAATTCACCCCAGAAAAAAATTGATAGATGATTCCTTATTTTGGAAGTTTAATTTAGGATCAGGACTTTAAACAAACAACTTCTCCCCCAAATGACTCCAGTATACTTTTTTTTTTTATTGTGTGTGTGAGTGTTTGTGTGTTTATGTATAACTGGGTAATTGTCAACATTGCACAGGAAATAAACCATGGAAATGTCAATTGTATCTAATTCAATTGTTGATGCTAATCCAGCACTTCTAAAGTGTACAAGGGATTCAAACTATTTTAAGTCAATACAGCCTTTACTGGGATCTTTATTATAGATTTTGATTGTGACTTGAGGCCTTATCTACTTGAAAATCCATAAAAATAAACCAAATGTTTTTCCTTAAGTATTGGTAGCAATATGATTGTGGTCTGTGGTCTGCTTCTATCCCACACACAAGGCTTTTTTTTCTCATAGAACGCCCAGAACGGAGTTCCGGCACCTTTTTGGGATGGAACCTTGTAGGATAGGCAAGGCGGGTTGTATGACGTGTGTGAGTTCCGGCACCTTTTTTTTATATATAGAAAAAAAGCACTGCCCATACATATTTTGGTTTTGCACATACAGTGTAGAAATCTAGGGTAAATGATAAATTCAAACACAAAGATGGAGGAAGGAAATGAGTTTAAGCACTTGTAGTATTCATTTTAAAAGTGTAATTAGGATTATATAGAATGAAAAACAACAATCAAGACTTTTGTGGGATTTGATTCAACACATTTTGTAAGCAATAAAGTTTTGTTCTATTATAATTAAGTAGTTGTTTATATATTTATTTATTATCTTGATGAATATGATAGCCTTTCTTCCTCTTATTCAGAAGCTAGCTGAATAAGAAAAACTCTTCATCCCTTGGTTGCAATGATCCAAGAAAGTTTAGTTCATAAGAAATTAATTAGATTTTAAGGGGACACAAGCTTCTTGATAGTTCTTGCTGCAAATGAGAAACAATCATTCTAGAACTTGATGAATTCTCAAAATTCTCTCTGCCTATTATTTTTTGGCTTTAACAAACAACCGTGGAAAAACTGACACTGCAATTGTGCCTCAGTGTTCACTTTCCAACAACTTTTCATGCAAGAGAAAAATAATGGATTGAGGCACAGTAAATATCTATCCTAAAACTCTTAAGGAAGAAACACTGTTGAATTCATTTTATGAAGACTGAGTGAATAAGCTGCTATTAAGTTATCTACCAGTGGGGGAGAGGATTGTTCATTTTAAGATCTCTGGGAAATTTCAATGAATGTATAACACCACTTAATACTTTTACTTAATGAAATTCTTTCAAAGGCAACTTATTTCTTCTCATGTTTCCATTTATATTTTGTGAGAAATGCAACTAGCCCAAAGTCAACCAGTCAAGAGATGCATCCTTGAAGTTCCTTCTTCAATATGCTGGCCCTTTAAGAAATGCAAAGGATCTCATCAACAAGATAGTTGTATTGCCTCATCCAATCATCGTTCTGGTAAGCCTTTTCTGGAGCCTATTTCTGTGCCCTCCCTTTGTCATTCTTGGAGAACCAGTTTAACAGAATATCCATGTGTGTTTGGAGAAAATATATGTTTGGAGAAATCTCACTAGAATGTGGGTTTTTATGATAAAATCTTTACTTTGCATTCTAGATTGCTTCTGCCTTTTTCAAAGAAATAGCCAAGCCAACAGATTGATTTTGTAGAAATATATCTTAGCCCACAAAAACCCTGAAATTACCTGTTTAATTGCAGAATTTCCTTTTTATAAATTCAGGGGTGCTATATTAATATTAATGTGGTAAAATAAGAAAGGTCTAGGCCTGATACTGGTAGTAGTGTCTTCTGTCTATTTGTAAGGATTATATTTCTATTCCTTTGTTATATTTTTTGTCTGGTCTGATTTATGGACCCTGACCATAATAAAGTTTTGTTGTCCCTTAAGCTGAATAATCATAACAAAAAACATTTTTGTCTTGTTACATAAACAATATTACAAAAACATATAAAATGTATCCAAGTTTTTTTAAAGGGAGAAGAGATACAACGTTAAAACAAAACTCAGCTTTAGCTACTGGTCATTTAAGAGCATGTGGTATGACAAAGACAATTGGTTTATTACCTTTGTGCCATGATGTTTCTTCACATCTTTATGCACTACACATCCCAAACTCCAATTAACTTTCATATACATTTGAGTCATGAAGTGATTGCAAGCCTCACTGTGAAGCAATGCAATTTCTCTTTAAGTAGCTCCTGTTCTCAAGTAGATGCATGCTGAGAATATGAAAGTACCTTTACACTGGATGTTCAGCCAGCACTGTGCTTCCTGTCAAAATATTTCCTGTGTAAATGGAATGATGACTATGGCAAATAGTCTAGGATGACCTGCTCTTATTTCTTGGCTGTATAACAGCACAGCACAATTAGATTAAGAGCATATGCATCCCCCCTTTAAAAAAAAATAATTCTTAAGTCAACCAACTCCACCCATATAGCTCTACTCTTTTAGATTACCACAAGGATTATTTTATTATTCATAAAAAATATCTCTTCAAGCTATGGAAAAAATTAAATTTCTTGAAGGATGTCCTTGGGTGATGCAAGATGTAGTGACAAAGAAGAAACAACTCAAGTGTCTTCTTCTTGCCCTCCATTAACATTTACTTAGCACCAAAAATGCTCGGAACAATATATGGGAAAGACAGACCTCTGTTCCGAAGAACTAAAAATCTAAACATCCATAAATGGAAGGTGGAGGTGGGTTGAAGAGACTTAGAAGGTGACAGAGAAGTCAGAAAAGCAAGGGAGTAGTCACTGCAGCAAGAGATCCCTACAGTGACAAACTGAAAAGATGAAAGTGCATTATTTCAGTGACAGAACACTAGTTCCTGCAGTAGAGAATTCTAGACTGCAGAATTAGGAAACTGGAATTTCTTTCCTGCTAAAGACTTAAAATGACAGACTAGAGCTAAGCAGAAGTCAAATGGCTAGAGCTAAGGAATAAAAAATAAATAAAAAAGTCACTACTAATAACCGTCTCATTCACATCTTCAGGCAAGAGTCCTTTTCAGTTCTTCTTTAGAGATGCCAGAAGCCAGAATGAATATGTTTTCTTCCACTGAGACTCTACAGGCCAGACTTTTTAGAAGAAAGTTGTTGTTTGTTTTTAAATGTTTATAGTCCCCCTCCTACAAAAATGTAAGCACAACCCGTTCGGTTGGTAGATGTCACTGCTGGAATAGATACGGAAATACAATATGGGTTAAAATCTCAAAGGCCAAGGCTACGCTTTAATATCTTTAAAGGAAGTTATTACGTTTATCCAAGTCTATTCAAAACCTGCCAAGATTATGGAAGAAAGTACATCTTATGCATCTACTAAAAGTTAATGAAGATAACTAAATAAAAAATAAACATGAAAGGACACTGCATCTATTGTATCATCTAAGCCTGATGAAGAAACTGTGATCTCTCGAAGGAAAGTGTCCGGTCTTGGCAACAGTGACTCACCCCATTGTATTTGACACTCCACTGTTATGGTTTCCATGTGAGCGCACATGCACACACATACACACGTATGCACGAGTACACACACACACACACACACACACACACACCAGGTCTACCTTCTTGTGGTAGAAAATTGCCAGTCTGCCATTTATTCAGCATATCTCTATTGACATTTTGTCTCTGGAGTACACTTTACGAATGGCCTCCAACAGAAAACTGGAATACTGCTGCTTTGTTCCTATCTCAGTTGGATTACTATGACTGAGATATGTCTACATAAACCAGAGCTCAGAAAAAGCCTGAATCAGCATAACACCCAACAATAACAGCTTCCATTGCCTGCTTGTGAGAAGATAACTTCATACAGTTAGCACTATGGGTTTACCTCCCTTAGATGAATGTCAGGATGTTTTGGACATAATCCAAGTAGTTTGATCACATTTGCAAGGCAAAATATTGCTTACCTGAATTTCATATAGTTCAAAATAAATTGCTATGATGCAAATCCATGTAAATTATCATGCTAAGCGTGTGCTTATTTCAAAGAAAAGAATAAAATATACAAAGCAACCTACAGTAGGGAACACTTGAGAAGATCTTAAATAAATTCATATTCTCTGAAACACACAATCGTTTCAGTACAAAATTGCCTCTAAACTGTTTCTTCCTTCTAAAACCATAAAGAAAAGTTCAGTATTTTTATAAAATCAACAGTTTACAATGTACCCAGAAATGCTTGGAAATTCAGATGCTAACTAGGCAGCATAGCTTGATCTCAAGATTCTCCCTTCCCTGGAGTTTTATTTATCTACATAACTTACAAGATCCCTATAGTAAACATGAATAGACAATGTGGGCAAAACATATTAATTTGTATTATTTATTATTAAGTTGCATTCCTTCTGGCATAATCTTGAGTATCAGCACAATAATTCCTGGAATAACATACCCAGTCTAATAATTTACAGATAAAAGCTAAATTTTGGAACCTAAAAAAAAAAAAGAAGAAAGCTAACCAAGTTGTGTGGTGTATCTTCTCCATTATTCAATGCCTAATTCTGACCTAAAAATCCTTCATGATGCCAAGTACCTTTATTCATGAATCAAACTAGAAATGTGGCACTTCTGAGTAAGCATCTGCACAAAAGGTTAACAATGAGGTGATTCTCAATCTTATTTTAACCAAGGTTGTGAGACAGTGATTTGCCTAAGGCTACCCGATATCTTCAATCTAGTCTAAGTTCAACAGATGACAGAAGATATATTTAAAGAATACACTCAAAGCAGAGAAACATTCAATAATGGCTGAGAAATTATAAAGAGAGATAATCTCCTCTAGAATGATATTATGAACTGTTGATATTTTGATGGCAATGACTTTTCTAAAAGAAGATCAAGTCACAAACTGGGAAATAATGGGCCTTATATAATATATATGGATTTATACCTATATTTATGTATATTCCAAGTTAAAAGTATGTTCAACATCAAAGGAGAATTTTGTTTGTTCCAGATTTTTTTTAAAAATAATATATTCTCTTGTTTGAATCTTCCCAATTATATGCACAAGAATTGTACAACCCATGCTATTCCCTGTGAGACTCAATGGAAGCCAAAGGTGGACTTTGAAGAAACAGGATAGGAAGAATATTGATGCTTTTGAACATTGGTGTTGGAGAAGACTCCTGAGAATATTGTGGAGAGCCAACAAAACAAACAAATGGATCATTGAACAAAACAATCCAGAGTTCTCACTTGAGGCACAAATGACCAGGCTCAAATTATCCTACTTCAAACACATTATGCAAAAATCTTGTTCCCTGAAGAAGACACTAATGCTGGGAAAGGTGGAAGGAAAGAGAGGAAGATGACCAGTAGAAGGTGGATGGATTTGGTTACAGTGATGAAAGCACTGAAGGTCAAGTTTAGGGATAGATCATCGTGCAGAAAATGTATGTGGTCACTATGAGTCACTAAGTACTCAGCAATGACTTGATGGCACATAATTAATCAATCAATTATTTGCACACTAGGATTTTAATGTGAAAGAGAGATTTCACCAAGCTTGTTAGCTCAAAACTCAATTGGATGCTTTTCCCCAGGTATCCTTCTATATGTGTGCAGGCATACCTGCTTTATTTCTCTGCTAGTCCCAGAGGAAAAATATCAGAGTCATCCTTTCCTTTAACAAACTTTGCTTCTGCTAACAATATTATGAAGTACTTCTTTTATAAGCACATAACTCTGCATTAAGAAAATGTATTTGTAAAAGCTTGTATTAAGAAATGCATTATTCTTAATATAACACATATTATAATAGGAAGAAATTGTTTGCTAAAAATGTAGATATATCACAGAAAATGTGCATTCGTAAGAAATATTTGTACCAATTCCTTTTTTCTTTTTCTTCTTCCTGTTGGATTTATTCACACTGGAAATGAGTCCCAGTTTACTTAAAGTTTGAAAAGTGAACTACCGTATTTTTCTGTCTATAAGACGCTATTTTTCCTGCTAAAACCAGGTTCAAAAATCAGGTGCGTCTTATACAAGTGCAGCATCTTATACACGAAAAAATAATGGTAACCTCCACAGCCCAGGGCATGCCTGTGTGGGTTCTTTACATGCCGCTGCCATGCTGCCTGGTGCAGGAGGATATCGCTGGCCCGAGATGCTGCCTGGATGGGGAAAAAGCCAGCCTGAGATGCCACCTGGTGCTGGAAGATCACGCTACCCCAAGGATGCCGCCGGTCCCACTGAAGCCGCCTTCTATGACCCGTTTTTCACCGGCACAGCTCGGGCTGAAGCCGCAAGAGGCTCTGGGAAGCCACCTCAATACAGTGATTGACAGCCGAGGGGGTGGGTGGGATTAAGCCCGCAGAGCGCCATCTGATTGGAGGAAGTCGCCTCCCTTGTGTGATGGTACCGAGAAGTACTAGTAATTGGGCATCTTATACAAGGGTGTGTCTTATAGACGGAAAAATACGGTAAGTAAAAATATAATTGATAACTTTTATGTATGATGATTTTATTATTCTTAACATTTTTACACAATTCTTGACATGCTTATATGATAAACTATTATTTGAATTTTGAAACAAAATTTATGCTTATTTTTAAAATTTTAAATTAATTTTTCTCTGAAGTGTATATTTTGAAACAAAGTAAATTAAGAATGTGCGGAAAATCAACATTAATGTAGCAATGGGATTGGCTCTGAGGTAGGTGTGTATTGATTATCTGTACCTCACACTATAAGCTTTAAAGCCTGGTACTGAATTTAGATATATCTTGAACATTTGGGGTGACCAACGCTAGGGTTTTAATCCACCTCTCTTGCAGTCTGGAAAACTTTAATTAGCATAGAATATTGTATTCTGTAAAGCAGAGGTCTCCAACCTTTTGGGCACCAGGAACTGGTCCCGTGGAGAAAAGTTTTTCCATGGACTGGAGAGTGCGTAGTTTTGTGTGCTGCCTGCATCCCACAGATGGGGCTTTGCTTGTTTGTGCAGACCAGTTGCTGGCATGCCATGACTGGTACCGGTCCACAGACTGGGAGTTGGGGACCCCTGCTGTAAAGGACAACTTACCCCAAACCAGATGATTTTTAAATACCTGTTCATTTCCTCCAGAAAGTTAATTTTAAAAATATTGTTCTGGATTGTTGGTGTTCTACAACCTGTAGCCTGCGGCCTATTGGCTAACAGGCCACTTGAGTGGCTGGCTGCTGTGGGCATTTGCGCACAGTCCCACTTGTGTGAGCATTGCTGCAAGTGTCACGGGCTCTCGCAGCCTTATTCATGTGAGCCCTCTCGGTACCACACACATAAGCAATGGACCACCAACTCCTACAATTTTAATAATATTGTTTTAATATTATCATTTAACAATATTATTTAATACTATTACAAGATAGTATTAATATTTCTATTAATATATTATTCAATAATACCATTTGAAGGGGACCTACCCCCCTCTGGGCCACCAACTCCTACAATTTTAATAATATTGTTTTAATATTATCATTTAACAGTACTATTTAATATTATTACAAGATAGTATTAATATTTCTATTAATATATTATTCAATAATACCATTTGAAGGGGACCTACCCCCCTCTGGGCCACCAACTCCTACAATTTTAATAATATTGTTTTAATATTATCATTTAACAGTACTATTTAATATTATTACAAGATAGTATTAATATTTCTATTAATATATTACTCAATAATACCATTTGAAGGAGACCTTCATTGCATTTAAAATTGGTAGTAGTCAAGCAGAGGTCCATTATGGCACATGTGTGGTCTGGGCTGAGGTGGCTTTTATACTAGTGTATAATGAGAGCCAGTTTGGTCTAGTGATTAAAGTGCCAGGATACAAACTAGAAAACTGTGATTTCTAGCTCTACTTTAGAAAGAAAGCTTCCAAGGTGACTTTGGGCCAGTCACTTTTTCTCAGCCCTAGGAAGGAGACAATGGCAAATCACTCTAAAAATCTTGCCAGGAAAAATACAGGGATTAGTCCAGGCAGTTGGCAGGAATCCAGATTGACTTGAAGGCACATAAAAAAAATGCAATAGTATTCACAGATGCATACAATTTGCTTTTATTCATTAAAAGCCCTAAAATATTATTATTATGAGTAATTTGCAGTTAGATTACAATTTAAAACTGGTGGAAATTTAATAACTCAAGTCCTAACCAAGAATTATTAAGGTAGCACCTAAGGAACTAAACAGTTGCAAGCAAAGTGTTGTTGTTTTGTAAAATTAGGGTGTTCAGGTCTGTTAAATTCAACATTTCCAAATATTGAGGGAATCCTTTAGGCATTGCACTGATTTTTATTATTTAATAAAATATTTTAAATAAATAATTATTTTGAACATTCATTATATATGTAATTTAATTTAAATA
This sequence comes from Protobothrops mucrosquamatus, assembly GCF_001527695.2. Taxonomy (NCBI): domain Eukaryota; kingdom Metazoa; phylum Chordata; class Lepidosauria; order Squamata; family Viperidae; genus Protobothrops; species Protobothrops mucrosquamatus. Next base: position 592,601 of record NW_015386471.1, read on the forward strand.
TTTAATAATAATAATAATAAAACATTTTATTATTAATTGGAAAAGACCATTCACAAGTGGGAGGGCAATGTGAGTACATGGAAACTTTAATCTTTTGCATCATACCTTTCTATGCATTCATCCCAGCTCTTTTAGTCCATCAAAATGTTTCAATGTCCCACATAAGCCTTGCCAAGATTTTCACTCAGCTCTATTCTTTCTTTTCCCTTTAAAATGTTTTCTTGGGCAGACCATGTTCTCTCTTACCAGTCTCCACTCTCCCACAGAGTTTAATACCTTACACACCCAACATTCCTTTATTTCTGTGACAGGAAGGTATAATGGAGAAGGTTTAATTTGCTCATCCATCCTAAATTTTCTTTCTTGGTTATTCTAAATACATTCATTCTGCTCTTTATTTTTCCTTTCCACCCAAAGAGGAAAACCTGTACAACTTCAAATCAGCTGATTTGACATCATAATAATGTGATATGAGATGTTGTCTATATGCAAAAATGGACCTGGGATTAGCTGCTCCAATTGCACAATATGATGGAAGATAGAGAAATAGTTTTTATTAGTAATGTCATTTCTCAGTTATTTTAAATATCTTTAATATTTTTAAAGAAATTAAATTCTAAGGAGTACCGTTCCTTAGTTCATTTTAAAGCCGGCTTTCTTTCATCTGTTTATATTTTTATCCAATTGCTACCTTTCATAATTTAATATCCTCATCAGACAATGACTATAAGAGTATATGTAAATGTACAGTAGAAAATATAGCATCCGGCTTTTAAAATGTATTACTTTCTTAAATAAAAGAATAGTAAGAATCCAAACAATCTACCCATTATTAAATTAAGATTGAAATTTGAAGAAAATCTGCAAAGATTTATTTAAAAACAATTGATAATGATGAAGTTGCACAATCGTGTACTAGAAGAGCACGTTCCTTAAATACAGGACATACAACAATAGAACCAAACAAATCCATTAATATACACAAGACAAGAATTATTTTAAAGATATTATTATTCTGTCATCTACTGGCAATGTGCTTTCTAGTCATGTTTTCTGCCAGTCTTTACCAGTTTGCCAATTATACAAGCTGTTTCCTAGACATCAGACAAAAATTCCACAAGACTGCTGTGCAAGCGCACCCTAATTAACCATCAGCTTAATTAGACAATTTACTGTGTAATTAGCAGGCAATTAGTCAACACCTCTCAGATCTTATTGACTGCTGTGACAGCCTTCTCTACTCTGTGCATTCTAACACACAACTACTACTACATTTCTAGCACCCTCAAATCCCTGCACTACACAGTTCTAGGCAAAGAGCAACATATGATATTATATAACAAATAGAGAAGGGGAAAAACCATGTGTGTGGTCTATCTAGAGATTGAACTTTTTGTCAGCCTAAACTATATGCTGCTGTTTTAGCAGCTGCCCCCCCCCCCTCTCTCTCTCTCTCTCTCTCTCTCTCTCAGAGAGAGAGAGAGAGAGAGAGAGGAAGGAAGGAAGGAAGGAAGGAAGGAAGGAGGGAGGGAGGGAGGGAGGGAGGGAGGGAGAGGAGTCAGGTTTATTTACAATCCAGCAAAAAAAAGAGAGGCTTACTCATAGTATTAAATCTCACTGATTGAGTCTAATGGACTTAATTCTCCGACCACTGAAATGTACTTGGTTATGCTTATATTAACTAGTAGAAATGATCACATAGGAATTTTATCTTACCCTGTAAGAGATGCTTTTGGGGCTAATGGTACATTTGGAAGTTTGAGAACAAGTTATGAATGCTCTCACAAGATTACACAATAACTTGCCCATCACAAAATGGATTTAATAGTTTATCAGATCCCCACTTATCATCTCCTATGCTCACCCATTTCTTTAGCACATTTTCTGGGACTCTGTTCACCTTTCTCCTTGTTCTGGGCATCTGGATAGACTTCAGCTGTACATCATTTTTATTTCTTAGAAAATTTATAGGACCCATTTGTTGACCCAAGTAGCCTGGCATGGGCCAAACCAAATGTGTCTAGGCATATTTAACTGTAATTTCTTTTTAAAAAAATATGATTGGTATTTTAGTGTGTATGAAATCCACGTTGGTACATATATTTTTTCTCAAAATAGAGATTAGATATTACTGAATTTATTTTCTTTCAAGATATGGATTCTTAAAAAATATAGTTTGATATTCTGCTTTTGAACCAAGAAACGTAGAATATTAACGAAGTGAGACATCCAATAGATTTTCATTTTCTTTCTCACATTAATCCAAATGACAGTAATATTTATCTGTATTGGCGTTTATACAGATTTATTTTATAAACAATTGTATTCCTTAGATATTTTTTGTCAATCAAATATTCCATGCCATATATTTTAAGTCTTTGAAATCTTTTCAGTATGGAAGGATTTTTTTCCAATAGTACCTGCTGATATATTTTCAAAATATTCTAACCCATTGTCTGTTTACAGAAAATCTTGTTTCCTGAAATTACTAGAAGAAACACCAACCCACCCAATGAACTGTAGCCACCTCTATTCCATGAAAATAACTTTTTATAAACAAACATATCATTTAGTCACCTAAGATATATAATAATGGGGCATTTTGCAGTGCTGAAAGCTGTCCCCTTTTTTGAGATTATAATCACACTTTGAGGAAATGGTAGGAGTCAGATTTTTTGCTTCATTGTTACCAACAGGTAATATTCAGATTTCCTTTCTGTCAATGCAAATACAGAGGCAAATTTTGCAAACAAAAAACTCTAATGGCAACTGCATAAAGAATATTCTAAGTTTGTGTGTACTCATACAATTTTAGTTAAATATAGAGTGTTGAAAATCTGGAAGATTTATAAGAAACAGGAGTTTGACTACAAATGCTAAGCAACTGCAAGAGTATCTGAAGAGATGTTTTTAGAAGCCTATGTTATTTTCTCACTTGAATACAAATTTGCTAAATGTACAATATGCTAAGGCAGTCTTTCTCAAACTGTTGCCTTCTTCTTGTGTTGGACTTCAACTCCCCTAAATTCTGTAGCTATGTCAGCTAGGGATTATGGAAACTGAAATACAACACCTCTAAATAATGCAAGGAAAGCTGCCCTAAGATATCTATGTACCTGTCCTGACATTATTGGGATACAACTCCATGCTAATTTTTTAAATCTCTTCTAGTGCTCAGTATCATTTCTATTTAATTGGATAAACCTAGCTGGTAGGGAAGATGAAGTCGGGAATCCAACAATAATCAAAGAAATGTTTAATACTGATTTTGATGACTATTTAAATAATAGTCAACTTAATGGTCTTAATTTATTTTTTTAACATTCAAATATCAAGTAAGATTGTACAATAAAGGATGCTACGGGATTTTTCAAGTTTTTTTTAAAGATTTTCCCCACAACTAATTTGCCCTGAAAAATCAGTTAATAAGAGATCCCACCTATTCTCTTCTCAGCCACCCCCTCCCCTATCTTTTAGCTTTATTTATAGCTGATATTTTGTATTTTATAGCCTTTTACCTTTTCTATACATATTGTTGCATTGTTTTATTCTTTTTAACATTGTGAGCCACTAAGACTAATCATCTGGTTGAGATGTTGGCAAATAAATTAAATAAATAAATATGACAATTATAATCTTTAATTAAAAAAATACTATTTAAAAACTCAAAGTAGGGAGAACAGGGGGATATTTATTTTTAAAACAGCAATGTTATCTTGAAGCAACAACATATGTAAGGATAACTTGCAAAATGCCATCCCCCTCCATCCATGCCTCTTTTCAAATATAACATTGGTATTATTATTATTTTTCTTTGAGGGTACTTAGTGGAAATGTAAATAGCCCGTTTTTTTCATTTGACATTAACTATCTGATTATTTGTCTCTCCAAGGAAAAGCTGTGGGTTTTCATAGGAACTATAAAATAAAGCATAGAATATTTCTGCTTACTGAGATATCAGCTGGCATTTAACTGCAAGTTAAGTGGTTCTGGCCATTGCGGACTAGACTTTTTTTTTTTAGTATCTAAAATCTCTCTCTCTCTTTCTCTCTCTCTAACAAAAACTAGAACAACAGTCAAAAACCAGTTCAAAACCTTGCTTCAGTTTATTTCTTAAAAGGAAACAAAGGTGTTCTAAATAGTCTGCAAATAAATAAATAAATAAATATACAATCTGTGCAATATTCAGCTGCCTGTCTAGAAAAATAACAAGGGAAACACTGTCAGTAATATAAGATAATAAAATTTCAAGCTGATGTTTAGGCACAGGCTCTAATTCTCACGCAACTCCCATGATAAGCATATACTTATTTTATCACATGCAAGCTAGGCAAATTGAACTTCATCCCTATAACCGAATTGTAAAATATTAATATTTCATATTCTAACAAACTCCACGGAACAAACTTAGCTGCACTAAAAACCTCAAGAATTTCACCTTTTTAAATATTGTTTTAAATCGTTTTTGGAGGGATAGGGGACAAGCTGACTCGAAACCTTAAACTGTAATTAAAGTATTTCGTAAATTACTTGTGAGACAAAGAAAATGGGCTTTTTATTTTGTGAGTTCAGTTCAACAGAAACACTGACATTACAAAGGACAGTGCAAGCTATTGTGCTCCAGATCTTAGCATTACAAAAGAAAGAGAGTTGTCACCCATATTGGTCCCTATGGAAACACTATTAGCTGTAGCATGAATCTGAGTATCTATATTATGGAGAAATGCTTTTTCTTAGCATAATTAGTTTGTTCATTCAGGCAATGGTTCTAACTGGCAAGCAACCTTTACAGGTATGTCACACCATCTATCTTGTTATGTGTTTACTCTGCATTCTGCTTCTAAAACAGAGACAGACAGTGTTTCTAAAGGCTGAATTGGGCTTTAATCATTGATTTCTGAGACTATTAGATAAAATATTGCATCAGGTAGATGCTGCATTTGGGTACAAAACTTTTCAGCAGTTTAATTTTATTGGAATAATTTTCAGACAGTCTCAAATACTACTGGGCCAGCTTCCTAAATTTTAGCCTCAGGTTGGTTTGCTTCAACCCAGACTGCATTTCAAATAATAGTTAATCTATTATTTCAGTTTTGGAAGTTTTCCTCATAGTCATCCTTAAATGGAGTGAAAGAGCCCAAGTCTAAAATTCACTCAGGCTCACTTTTGTAACAACTAAACTATAGTTTATTGTCATGTGAACCAGGCCAATATATGTTTAGGGGGTAAGAGAGACAAAGAGAATGCTTGGAGATTTCAGCAGAAACTGTTCCACATTTTTATTTCAACGAGGGAGATTTAATAAAAGCAACTGCTTCTCTAAGTTATTAAAAGTGACAGCATCACAAATCAAAGCATGTCACCAACAGAGTGAAGACAGATTTCTCCGATTAATCAGAATTACATTGTAAGAAACAGCTAAAATCAAAGAAAATATTTCTGGTATCATCTCTTGGTGTTTAATATTCCTACTCTGTTCACACTACTATATATTGAAATACTCTTTGTCTAAAATTAGAATGATATTTTTGCATTTCTTATTATTTTTATTATATACTAGCTGTACCCGGCCACGCGTTGCTGTGGCTCAGTCTGGTTAAATGGAAAAGAAAGAAAAGAGAAAGCGCACATTTGTAATATGTTTAATTTCACAATGCTTGTGGGTATACAATATTTTTTTGTTGTTCCATAGCGTGTGTTGCTTTTACATCCAACAGATGGCGCTGTTTTTCAAAAAAGCTTGTTTTTACCTGTCACAGATGTTTCATCTTTATAATAGTAGGTATATAAAAACACGCGGGTATTCGAATGCAATGTTGTGTCAAAATTTCAAAGCAATTGGTGAAGAACTTTCGGAGATTTAAGATTTTGAACAAACGAACATTTACATTTTTATTTATATATAGATTATATAGATTATATAGGAAAAAATAAAAACAAAAATATTTTTGTCTTATCTCCTGTGGCTGCAATGTATAGTTTAATAAAGAAATACTGCAGTTATCCAACTTTCAATTGAATTGTGTGAGTCATATCCATTAATTTGTTGATCAGAACAAGGTATTTTTATACCAAGTGCCGCCTTGGTTTCTAATATGAAAGCCATGAAATACAGGGAAATGTTTATTATATTTTGCACCAGCAGGCAGAGGAAAACTACTTTGTCTTGGACACTGCTTTTATTCCATTCACCACCAAGAGAATTAGGACTACGGACAGCATGCCAGGAACTTTCTTTTTGTTCCTTTTTTTGTTCTTTGCTCAGATTTCTCCTAATTGGAATATTGATAGAGTTAGTTCTACTCCTTTAGGCTGTTTCCTACTAGAACAGTGAATACCTTTACCTTTTCCTTCCCTAATATATAAGGATATTGTTATATTGCTTACACATATAACATTTTTAATTAACTTTGCTTGTCTTTTTTGGCCTTAAGTGCCTGTCCTTAGGTACTCTTAATGGGCTTGATTCTAAATATATTTATACTCTGCTAAATACATATCATAGTGAATGAATGGAGGATTCTAGCCTCAACATTTCCCCCACACGTTCAAGCATGGAATGCAGTATCTAATCAATGCCAGATTCCTGTTGATTAGGTAGAACAGTGGTTCTCAACCTTTTTAATGCCGCGACCCCAACCGGTCGTAAGTCGAGGACTAAACCGGTTGTAAGTCGAGGACTACCCAACCGGTCGTAAGTCGAGGACTTTCCCTGCCCGGGAGCGCCACGCATGCGTGGTTCCGCCCCCTGCGCTGGCCGAGGCGTAGCTGGCAAGCGGCAGAGACGGAGCAGGCCGACCACCAGCTGGCCCAGCCCAAGGGAGGTAAGGCACCCGCCGGAAAAGGGGAAAAAAATGGTGGACAGCCTTGCTTGGCGACCCCCATGAAATGGTCGATCGACCCCAAATGGGGTCCCGACCCACAGGTTGAGAACCACTGAGGTAGAAGAACAAATGTTGCTGATTTGCTTTTCATGCATAATCGTTCCCCACCACAAACAATTCACACAAAAAAGCATGAAGATAGGCCAGCTTCTGAGCTGACGTGCATTCTGGTTTGGAAGCAGAGGGACTTAGAATCCAGCAGGTCTATGTTTTTCTCGGTCCGTCTCCATGCCAATTTCATCATCTCTACTTTGTTGTTTTTTTTTTAACCTTCCTGATGTTGTAAAGACTTGTCCTGAGATGAATGAACGGCCAGGAGGGAGTTTCCAGTGATAGAATGGAAGCCTTCGAAATCTTTCATTAATAGCCAGACCTTTGACCAGTGTTACAACCAGCAATTTGTGAAATAGCAGTATCTTTGCCTCCAATTGGTGACATCAGGCTTCCCTACAACACTGGAGAAACCTGATTGAGGAGTCGTATATCATCAGCACTTGATAGGAACAGTGGAGCACATTTTAAATCTACTGGTGAATCTCCCCCAATGATTCAAATTCTAGAGTTGGACAGTATCTATACTAAAACCACCTAATTTTGCAAAAGGATATCAAGCTTTCATATTTTTGTCACTTACGCTAGCTGTTGCCGCTATTATTACTATTATATCTCCCATCGCATCTTCACATCAAGAGCTGCCGTTTTACTTTGCAAGAAATAGCTAACAATCACTTTTCCACATCACCAGTGCTTCTTTGTAAATGTATGTGGGGTGTACATTTAACATGGTTGGTGACATTCACGCAGGTCAGTGTTCCTTTGCACTTAAACAAGCTTTGAGGGCTAAACAAGCTTTGAAGTCCTATACTAGATATTTGGGAGGAGAAAAGAAAATATAACATGTAAATTATATCCAAATTTGTTTTGGAATTTTACCCTTCAATTGTTATTCATCTTTTTAAAGAAATAATTTAAAAAGAGAAGAAAATGTCACTATTAAAAAGTATTTTCTTCTTCTTCTTCTTCTTGTGCCATATCCGTTATCGGACGTTGGCGATCACATTGGCAATCCTGTTTTTATCAGCAGCCGCGCGAAAAAGTGCTGCTGAGTTTTGTCCAAACCAGTCCCTTAGATTTTAAAGCCACAATGTTCTTCTTCTGCCTGGACCTCATTTGCCTTCAATCTTTCCCTGGAGGATTAAATGGAGTATGCCGTATTTTTCTGGGTGTTGCATCACATGTCTGAAATATTCTAATTTTCATTTTTTAATTGTTTTGATGATTTCCCAGGGGGCTTATCACCTCCTCATTTCTGATCTTGTCAACCCAGCTTATATTAAAAAGCATACATTTGTATTCAGTTTAATCATATTTAGTTACTTTTCCCTAGATCCTTGCCACCTTTTGAGGTGGTACCCTCAGAATATTAGAAGTGCTCATGAGGCCACAAACACTGGCCGTCCTCCAAAAATTTACAAAACTTGTCATGGATTACAAGCACTAGCATGTGTATGCCAACTATCACTATATTTTGAATGACAAACATTTTAAAAGATGACATTTAAAAAGATGATTCCGGAAATGTGTCAGAAATACCAATTTAAGAAAAACAGCATTTCAGCTAGCAATACAAAAAAAAAAAAAGGGGGGGGCGAGGTGTGATTTGCCTTTTTCAAATGATTTCTCAGATTCAGAACTAAATGAGGTGATTTATAAATAAGATAAAATGAGGATAAATCATATTGAATTCTCAAGTCTTTTCTCCCATTCATATAAAAATCATACCCTGGCTATCAACATAGGCTTAGGGATGATTGATACTAAGAAAGAAAAGAAAGATAGATGCAAAAGCATTTGGAGGGAAGATAAAAGGGAGAAAATTATGAAGACCATAATCTTGCAGTATCTTTGTGAGATTTCACATGGGTTGTGTAATGGTCAATCAATCAATCAGAATAGAGCTGGAAGGGATCTTGGAAGTCTTCTAGTCCAACCCCCTACCATTTCAGACAAAGTGGCTGTCCAGTCTCTTTTTAAAAACCTCCAGTGCTGAAGCACTAATGGATACAACTTGCAGCAAAATGCTCTTTTGGCATTGGTTTGAAAGCATACGATTGCCTGGATGGACAATAAGAATATAGGTGCTGTCCTTTCCTCCTTTCATATAATAATCTAGGTCTGTGCCTCCCATCTTTTAGTTATCTGTCTCTCCTCATGGAAATAGTATATAGCTGCCTAGAGTAGCTCCATGGGAAGACAGGTGGCAAATACATTTAACAAATAAATAAATAATAAATAAAAATTGGCTCACTATTCTTCAACAGATTCCCAAGGATATCTTCCTTTGGAGTTGTTTGGAGGACCCCAATGCAAATAGCAATTCAAGGAATAAAAATTTGCCCTGGGACCACGATTCGGAGGGAATCAAGCCCCCACTTCAGAGCTCATTGTAGTAATTGGAAATAATATTATATTCACACAAGTTATTAGGCCATCTAGTCTAGTATTGTCTAAATTAATTGGCTGCGGCTCCCTGGAGCAACATCTTCCCTGTGACCTGTATTAATGATCTGGAAGCTATAATGATGTTGGTAGGAAGAAAAGCAAGAAAATGACATATCACGGGCTCTTCTAGTATACAATGTGGATGGTCATCCCCTTTTGGGAATAGAAATAAGATTTTAGGTTTCAGTGTATTCCTGTGCCCTAAATTCAGTGATTTCTTTTCTTTTCTAGAACAGAGGATCCCAGAATAGAGTACAGAACAGAAGAATGTTTACAAATGACAGAATGAGGGAAAAATTAAGGTAACTTCTCCAGGATTTGGTAACCTGGCTCTAGAGCAGGGATCTCAAATTCAAACCACCAGGAATGCCACATGGGGATTAGTTCTTTGCCCAAGGACAACTAAAATAAATGTCAAAGGATTGGTGCAGATTGTATGTATAAGATAATTTGCCTCTTTGGAATATGAAGTTGAAGAGTAACAGAAAGGCGACACTTCATTTTTACACATACGACTTAAAACCATTTGTTTAGTGACCGTTCGAACTTATAACGGCACTGAAAAAGTGATTTAGGACGGTTTTCATACTTACAACCATTGTAAGGATTGCAGCATCCTCCTGGTCACATAATCAAAAATTGGTTGCTTGGCAACTGGCACGCAGTCTCCCAGGATCAGGTGATCACCATTCCTAACTTTCCCAGCGAGCTTCCGCCAAGCAAAGTCAAGGGGGGGGGGAGCCAGATTCACTTAATGATTACATGATTCATTTAACAAGTGTAGTGATTCACTTAACAAACATGGCAAATAAGGTTGTAAAATGGGGTGCAAACTCACTTAACAACTATCTTGCTTACTAATGGAAATTTTAGGCTCAATTCTGGTCATAAGTAAAGGACTACCTGTATTCAGTAGCAGGGAGAAGCCTTACATAGACATACCCAACCTGGCGTTGAAGTCTTTCTTGAGAATATCAGATTGAAGGATGCTGGTCATATGGCTGAAACCTAGTATTTTGTTATATGGAATTACACAAAGGTTATGTTAAAATCCTATAAACTAAGATTCTCCAGCCAATAAATGGGAGACTGCAAATGTACACATGATTTTTATGAATGATGAAGTAATATCCATACGATAAAAGGCACTGCACTGGTGAGACAGCATCAAGGGAAACTAAAAGAAGCACAATGGTAGAACAAAAGCAAACCTACTGGAAGGTGGAACGTGGATCATTGGAAATATGGTGAATAGCAGGAAATACAGTAGGTTCTGGCTGCTATTACAAAATCATAATTAAAGAATTGACTGCTTCAGTGACCCAGACATAATTCTGGTTAGACTGCAATTATAATGCAACATTTGGACAACCCCAGGTTTGAAAATGAGGGTTAAATTAGCTGAACATTTAAAAAGATTGTGTTTAACAGGGAAATAACTTCAAAAAAATGTATACTGCTCACAAAAATAAAGGGAACGCAAACTCCTTCAGTTCCATGTTAAAATGTTCCCTTTATTTTTGTGAGCAGTATATTTTGATTTCAAGCTGTCTTGGGATTCTTTCGGGCTTTACCTCAGTCTTGTGTGTAACACAGATGATCACTGTTTTGAAAGTATTCTAAACAAGAACATGCCATGGACATTAAGAAGAGACAATATGATTGTGCCAGAACAATTAAATTATTTCAACTATTGTTTCCATGTCATGTGAAACCTTCTAGAACATAAGTGGTCTATGCATTGTCTTCCAAATGTCTTTAAATACAGTATAGCCAATGATTATAAATGTTGGAAGTTTTAGTACAAAACATCTGGACAGCATCAGGATAGATATCTTGCACCCACTATGGCTTACAATAAGATCTAAGATCCTCCCCTGCAAAACTCCGTCTCCAAAATATCTTCTGATACTGCCATGGTATCTCCAGAATAAGCAGTGCCAACTTTGTTTTTAGTTTTGGGGGGAGTTTGGATTTCAAGGTGAAAATAAATTATTGCATCACATTGGCTTAAAGCCTATATCCAGAATACTTTAGATCCTATTCCCATCTACTTTTAGAATATATCTTTGCAAACTATAGCAACTCCTAAGTTTACACACTTTTGTTCCCTTCTCCTCCATCCATAGGGACAGTAAGAGGATCTTTAAAGCAATTGCTTCCATGTAAATACCATAGGTTATCGTATCTGACATGACTAGTATTAATTGTGGCTGATTTTAAGCATGCCAACTGCACCTAGTCAGTGATACAGTAAACACATGCATTCCAAAATAACTTAAACACAATACATGTAATACACATTGTCCAGTCTTTATGAGTGACTGGCCTACAAATGTGATTGTTAAATAGGCAAGAAGCTTGTCCGCCCTAAGGATAAAACATCCAGACACAAACTGAGCAATATGCAGTACAATACAGTGAGACAGGTGGAGATCTGTATATTGGGGAAACAAAACACTTCATAAACGCATCGCACAACATAGGAGAACAAACCCATAAGGACGAGATTCAGCTATTAAAAGACAAAGGCCACTCTTTTGAAGACAACAAAGTCCATATTTTGGACAGAGAGGACTGGTGATTTGAAAGAGGGGTCAAAGAGGCCACCTATGTCAAAATTGCACGGCCCTTGCTCAACAGAGGGGGAGGGATACAACATCATCTATCTTCAGTCTACAACACAGTCCTTTCAACAGTTCTAAGAAGACTCCACACCCATTTGCATTACTCAGGTGACCCTGAAGACACAGCTAAACCTCCAAGTGGCCTCAATGACTCTCTAAAAGAATGCAAATGACCTGCTGTCTGCAAGGAGTATAAATCCTTCCATTCCCCACCATCCAGTCAGAGCTGAAGAAGCTTCTTGGATGAGAAGTGAAACATCTTCAAAGAAAAACAAGAAAGTCCAGTTGCCTCTTGAAAAAGCACCTTTGGGACAACCATGACCTGGATGACTGAAAATCTCCATAGACATTTGTTAAATAAGCCTTAAAGTCACCATCAATGGATATCCTTAATACAATCCTTCTGCTTTTATCCAACTTTAATCATGTTTGTGGATTGTTGTGTTATCACGACAATTTTTGTTGTTGTTGTTGTTCAGAACAAAGATTGCCTTTGTCTAGAAAGCAGAAGAGATGGTTAGCCAGATCCAGCTTTGTGTAAGTTCCTGCAACCCAGAAGAACTGACTGCTGAGCATAATTTAGTGATGGGAATAATCCAGTCTAACCTATTTAAAAATCTGAAGCATGCTTAAAAAGAGAATCATTTGTAAACCTATACCATATGTGACTGGCATCACAATACTAGGGTTATCAAGCAGATGAATTGAGAAGTGGGGAGGACACCTGAATTTAATTTCCTGACTTTTGACTAAAGGCTGATCTTAATCAACGTTAGACATTATATAGTGTACTGTATGTAATAAATAGAAACTTTACCTATTGTGAGCTACAGGACCTAGATGCTGCATACTCTCAAAAAGCTAAGTTGGGTGGGTTTGTAGTTGGATGGGAGACCACTGTATTATTAGTAAAAAATGATATGGACGTCTTTGAAAGTAGACCCCACAATAAGGGTAAGTTTAGCATTTTATCTTCGGTATTTTATCTCTAGATAAAAATATATCCCAAAGAATATATAATTGCCAGTAGTGTACAATGTGAATGGTAACTTGTCCTTGAATGCACTGTATGATTACTTATTCACAAATAACTAGCATGAGAGTCTGCTGTAATCCTGCATGGGAATAATAGAACTTTACATCCTTTTTGTATAATCGGCAATGACTAGCGAAAGAAAATCCACAGGGACTCCATTTTTTTAAAAAAAAAAATCTTTTTCCTCTGCTGTTTTCCTATCTAGAACAGGAAAAACATTTCAGTGATTCTAACTGTGATTCAATTTTCATCAGAAAAATGCAAAAGCCTAAGTTCATTTTGACCTTGTCTTGGAAAACTATTATAAATAAGATAAATGCAATAAATGGGAGATTATTTGAACAGAGACAAACGACCACAAAAGTCATTACCTTGTCCAGAGAAAACGTTTTGGTGAGTGCAAATGACCATCCTGCTTCAAAAGCTCTGCGGATCATTGATGAACTTGTAGTTGGCGTTGCACTAGCGAGGCCAAAAGGATTTGAAAACCTAAGCCCAGCCATTTTTATGCTGATGTCTACCAAGTCGATTGATGTATAGAAAAGAGGCAACTGAGGTACAGCAGGTACTGAGGCACCATATAAAGACTGTGGGAATAAACAAAACAACAGGTTATTCACTTTATTCAAATATAGCTTCCTCAAATGAGTGGGCATATATATATTTGTCCTTAATAGTATTAAAAACACGAATCCCAAGTATACACATAATGTGAAGTAAAATAAGGTGATCACCAGGATAAAATCATAAACACAAATGTTTAATCTACAAAACCAAGCTTTCGTCGGCCACACTACCGACATCGTCAGGGTATAAAATGCTGGATCCGGGAGTCCGTTTTTATGTGGCTGGCTGCCTCTGCGCTTTGACCCTGGATCGGGCCATTGGTCCGCCCATTAGCATCGGCTGTGTAGTTCTTAAAGGGGCCATTTCTGAAGTTGTCCTCTCCTCTCCAATTGCTGTTGTTTTCTTTGTGCGTGTGTGGATGCCTGGAGATCCGCTGTTCATCCGCTCCCAGTCGTCCCTCCCCACCCCCTTATTCATCTTAGTTTGCCTGTGTATTGCTGCGCTATCTAGCGTGTGTGCTTCAAGCTCTGTTCTTCTATTTGCCAGCCCTGATACTTACTCTTAATAGGAGTATCAGAGTAACCCAGTGACCACGTATCAGGGTAACCCAGTGACCAAGCCTGTTGAGCAGTTTAATATCTTGTCAAATATAAATAAAAAATTGGAACTATAAAGATGTTTAAACTTCAAGAGCTTAAAGGCATACATTGCTGTATTTAAGCACCAGAATGGAAAATGTTTTGAACTATTTGGCAACCTTAATAGCCAGCCAGAATGTTAAACATGGAAGGTATTTGGGGACTATCATGATCCTCTTCATTTCTACACGGAATGAATAGAATAGAAAATATTCTATTGCACTTTAGGTTGGAAGTAATTCTGTTTTCTCTTTTAAAAATGTGCACATTTATAAGAATAAGATATTTTTTCCTTCTCTTTTACTTTTTTTTTTTTTTAAAAAATAGGTGCATATAGACATTTTAAAAGCAAACATTTCCATGTGTTCTGTAAAATACTTCAGTGGAATTAAACTTCTTGAGAGTTTAATAAATAATCTCTAGAATGAAAGATGAGCCCAATTTCTGGATTTTTACTTATATACAAAACCAGCAAAAATCACAAAAGAAAAAACAAATCTGCACAAAGATATAAACCTAACATTTATAGGCAAATATTGCATCCTCTAATTTGTACCATTATTTTATAATGATAAAGAAAACCGTACAGCTACATACACCAACAATGAAAACAAAGCAAAGCATTTGTCTACCTGGTAGCTAATGAATCTATATTGCTGCAGGAATCACGTTTTTGCTCATGTGGATAATCTCTACGAGATAGATGTGTAGACTGCAGTGCAGAAGAGCCCTCACCACAATGTAACCCAATGTTCATATTTTGTTATTATTGTACTATTCCAAATTCTGCATTTTTCACTTTCATCATATAAAATTCCAGAATAATCTCCAATTGCCTTTTCCAGTTCTGGTTTCTTTTTGTTTTTGTTTTTGCTGCTATTAACAGCAATCTGCCTCACCTTGCACAGTAATTCCTATAAAAATATCTTCATATATTATATTATACATATATAGAGCTCCCACCAGTCACACACTATATTGGTATAACAGGGGTTAAATGACAGCATATATTAGGACTTTCCCTCACAGTCACATTAAAATGCAGTGCACATTTCCTGAGGTTGCACAAAAGTTTTGCCTCGGTAATGAGGGGAGTAATGCTGGGTCTAAAAAATTAATGTGGAATAAGTAAAGTGATTAATGGATTCATTGACTTATTTTTCTCTCCCACCAAATGTCACCAACCAGCAAGAAAGCATCCACCAGTCTCTCTCAACAACTTGGGGTAGAGGTGGGCATGGATCTGGAGAAGGCAAATTTTAACAATTCCCCTGGTTCTGCATAGATGCATTCAAAAACAGCCTTTTTGACATTCTATTTTAGAACAATACTTTTCTGGAACAGCACTATTCTGGAGTAGGCTTAAACCCATATTTAAAAATAAATCCAAACTGGGTAACAAGCTGATAAATTTCTCTCTATACTAAGCAACAGTCTCCTGGATCTGCCAGCTGCCTTTTGGGAGCAGTAGCCAGGGGAAGAGTTGATTCTTTACCTACCAGGTCTCTGTTCCCATGGAGCAGTTCTCTCAGATTCTCCTATGTTAGGACTAATGGAAGAATTTACTCATTCCCTATTAAATGAGCTTAGGTTCAACTTCAATACTTAACATATTAGTTTGCATAATAAAAGCATTCAGCTTCCAGTCAGTGGTTTGCACCATACTTTAACTGTAACTCCAACAATAGCCAAATTTGTGTTGAGAAAAGAGGGAGAATGCTACTTTAAAACTGGAGCAGTTGCCTTCTATGAAGATATGTTCTTTTTAAATTATTAGTGGTCCATCTTTGTGCCATCGTTGGAGGATATGAAGAAGTCTTCAGTTTTAGATAGATAAGATTCCTTCCTAAACATTCAGGCATATCCCCCTTCAACAAAGCAAGTGAGTCTCAGAAACTATATTGCTACATCACAACTTGCAGTGAGCCAAACAGAAAACTATAGTATTCCTCCATAACTATAATTTCTTCTAGAGGTCATTCTAGAGCAGGGGTGTCAAACTTGCAACATCACGTGATGTGTCACGACGTATTGCGACTTTTTTGCCATTGTCAGCAATGGGGTGGGTGTGGTTTTGCTATGATGCATCCAGCCCGTGGGCCGGCAGTTTGACACCCCTATTCTAGAGATATCTTTAGCTTAGCCATTTATATTCAATCAAATCATATCCTTCTAAATGTTCATTACTTACTCAACTTTGAACCAAGCTTTTAGTGTAATGAAAAGTAATGAAGATCCGAACCACTTCCTACTTCTACTTTGGGCTAACATGGCTGACTATATGCAATGATTGGCTCCTATTTATTTATTTTCATATTTCTTTGATATTTCTAATGAAAGTAACTTTATTTATAGACACTAATTAGAACAATAATAAAATAGTCAGTATCTAACAGCAAATTACAACATGCAATATAACGCAGCAGCAGCACAGCAAGCCAAATCCTGTTAAAAGCGTATTAAAGTTCAGTGAAAGGATATTTATAGTTTTTTTGAAAAATAAGCAGTGATGGTTCACAGCAACCTATCTCAGGCTTGGATATAACAATCAAAGAAACTGTGGCATCTAATAGAAACGATGCATATAAAAAAGTAAGAGAAGTGACGTGGTGTATTCTAGAAGGTTTGTATGTGAGAGAAAAGAGTTGTGCCTTTTTAATAGGGCACACCACTCTCTGATCACATAAGATCAGCAAATGAATACTGACAGTAGCAAGAAAGAGAATAAGTAACTGTTTCCATCTGATTAATTACTAGGATTGTTGCCTGGTAAATGAATAGCAGACAAAAAGAAATCTATTAATGAGGGACCAGTGAAAGAGAAGGCTACACATTGAGAGTAGTTCGACCTGTGGTTTTCGAAGACTAAAGTTTGTACATTTTCTCTGTGATATCAGTTTTCTGTATGTAGATTATAAAATACAAGAATCTCAACCTACAACAGAGTGTTGGAGAATAGAAAGTTGAAATTTCTCCCTCACTTCATTCTATTAATTTCTGGATTCTTGAGAATGGGAATGGATTCCAACATGGATTCCCCTGAATTGGGTGACTTGAGAAACCACGTTTCACAATCACATCTACCCATCCCATTAGCTACTGCAGGATGGGCACGTTGAGGGTCCTGTCCATGAAGGAATGTCATCTGATGGGGCCCAGGAGCAGACCCTTTTCTATAGCAACATCAGCCCTCTGGAACATCAACCCCCTGAGGTGTAATTTGCCCCAGCTTTGCAGATTTTCTGGAAGGACCTGAAGAAACAGCTTTGCCATTTGGCCTGGGGATCAAGTAATGTGGTGATGCAGCTTGCAAAGTGGCTACATTGCTGAGGAAATCAAGTATGCCTTGTTACAGATAATGAGAATTTTATGGTTTTTAATGTTTCTTTAAAGATTTTTTTTGTTATGTTTGGAGTAATGTTTTGTATTGATTTGTGTTTTTAACTTTGAGTGACATATACGAGATGGGCGTCTATATAAATTTATCAAATTAATAAATGAACAAATGAATCTATGGTGCCTTCCTCTTACATGTGAGTACTGCAATTTTGGTATAAATACAGGGACACATATACTCTAAACATCAGAAATAAAAGGAATATCACTTTACAATTCACTTACCAAAATTCCTGGCAATAAATTAGAATAAACATGTCTATCCCTTATTTACACTTGCTCATTGTTATTGGAAATATACTAAATGGTATGATGTTCAAATGCATTTACCTTCTACATCTTCAAAAAATTACATGTTTCATCAATACCCTTTTTTCTATCTGAGTTTACAGCACATATAACAATATTTTTCTGAACTTCTATACCTAGTTAACCAACTTTTTTTAAAGTGTCATTCCAACAGATTTTTTTCTTTTTTTCTTCATACCTTCACAGCTCTCCTTACTCTATTATTTATTATTTAATTCTGTAATTGCATTATTTACAGTCAGTCAGCGATGCATATTATATGAAAGTCCTATTCAAATTAAAATTGTATTATACAGCAATATATTATGCTGTGGCTCTGAATTCCTCAAGTGACTGAGGAACATATTCTAAGAGATATACATATTTTGCCTTACAGAAGTAAAATAAACAAACTGGGATGTCTAAAGGGAAGTTATTACTATTTCCTTTCTTTCCCTACCATAATTTATGTTCAAATTATTTCTAAAATATTTGAAAGAAACAACTTCTGGCAAATCATACAAAAAAAGTTCATCTATTATTTGTCAAAAAAGAGTATTTTATGTAATGTAACATTAACAGTCTGCTATTAAAGTATGCTAAGGTGCATCTTACATCTTGAGCAAGAGTTTTAGAGTACCAGGTCAGCATCTCACCTACCAGTTACTTAAGAGTTTAATCCAGCCATCTTTCAAAACCTTTTAAAAGGTCAAAAAATCATACATTTTGAAGTTTCCTCAACACAGTCCTATTTTTTTTGCCAAATCAAATATCAAAGTACTCCAGACTAATTTCTCCTCAAACATTACATCACAGACTTGAATTAAATCATGTCTTCCTTGAATATAAAGCCTCCAATTCAAATTGAATCAGGACTGATTTGGGTAAACCTAGTTGAAATGGGTTAGCTGAAATCATTTGTTAGTGAAGAATATATAAGTACCAGTCTTCTTTGAATACATTTTCATTTTACACCGAAGAGAGCTCAATACAGAGAAATATACTGTATATATGCAGATGAAAAAGAAAAACTGAGATGTTATCCCTACTCAAAATAAAATAAAATAAAATAAAAATTACCACCCTATGATGACCTGCCTTTAAATTACAGCTGTCCCAAAATAATGCCCTCAGTTCCAATGACTAAAATTGCAAGTGGCCCAAATACTGAAAAGCAATTGCCAAATTATAGTAATTGCCACCCCAGCAATCAGATTTACTGAAACCGCACACCCAAATAAATGCCTTGTGGCTACCCATTCATCTAGCAGCTGGAAAGATGACACTTGACATTTGGAAACTTTCCTGTGAAGATTGCTGGAAGGCTTTTCCCATTAGCTTCATGGTGAGATAGTAAGGTCGAATAAGCCCCTCAAAATCTGCAAAGACCAACGGAAACACTGTAATATTAAGCATGGTTGATCTAAAATTCCAATTGACAAGTTATATGAGATTTCCTCCAATGCCTTCAGTATATTCATATTTCAGGGAGGCATATGTGCAAATCAAAATCCAACAAGGCATTTGCAAAACTTAAACAAAATATCAAAACAACAGCCACAAACTAAAAGCAAAAGCAAAACCTACTTCAATTGAAATATATGATTCAGTCTTTATCCTGAATTGGCATTACCACAAGTTTATCACAGCAAGCATTATGAAGTATGAAGGAATGTCTCTTAAGCACGGGTTCTCCTCAGGCCTGTGTCCTACGTTTGCTGCTGTTCACCCTGTTGACCCATGACTGTTGTGCAAGGTTTGCCACTAACCATATTGTGAAGTAGGCTGATGATACATCAGTAATGGGCCTTATTCGGGATGACAGTGAGGGTGCTTACAACTAGGAGGTAGAGGATTTGGTGAACTGGTGTAAGGAAAACAGCCTTGTTTCAAACATAGGAAAAACTAAAGAGATCATTGTTGATTTCAGAAAAGGCAGGCACAACCACATACCTCTGTGTATTAATGATTCACCTGTGGAGGTGGTTGGCAGCATCAAGTTTCTGGCTGTGCAGCTAATAAATAGGCTAGCTTGGTCATTCAACAGTGAGACCCTGGTGAAGCGGGCACAGCAGCACCTGCATTTTCTGCATGAGAAAAGTACATCTTCCTTCCCCTGTCCTTACCACTTTCTATGGAGGGACAACTGAGAACATCCTGTCATATTGCACTACTGTCTGGTTTGGAAGCAGTACTGCTTCGGACAGGAAGGCGGTGCAGAGAGTGGTGAGGATGGTAGAAAACATTATTGGTAGTTCACTCACTCTATCCAGGACATAGCATATAAATGATGCTTGTATGTCTATTCAGTCAGTTTGTATTTCTAAATTAGAATTCCTTCCTTTAAAAAAACAAAAACAAAATAAAACCTGGCTCTTTTTTAAATAGATAAATGCAAGTTGATATGCATGCCTGTTCCTAATTAGGTTATTTTATCACTTTCCTATTATTATTATTATTATTATTATTATTATTATTATTATTATTATTATTATTATTATTATTATTATTATTATTATTATTATTATTAGGATTATTAAATACTTCGTATTTGGATGGAGCACTACTGGAAATGTTTTCTCTTATGTCCATTGTGTAGTGAATTACAGAATCAAAAATTTGGAAGGAGTCCTTTAAGACATCAACTTCAACTCTACTCTGCATAGAAACCATATTAACGTGTTCCCAGCAATAGTTATATATCCTCTACTTCAGTGTTTCTCAACCTTGACAATTTTAAGGCATGTGGACTTCAACTCCCAGAATTCCACAGCCAGCATTGCTGGCTGTGGAATTCTGGGAGTTGAAGTCCACATGCCTTAAAATTGTCAAGGTTGAGAAACACTGCTCTACTTGAAGAGAATCAGTAAAGGAGGACCCATTATCATGGGTCAACTACTCTTACTATTGGGAAGCTTACCCTAGCCTTCAACTGGAATCTGGTTTCCAATAAATTAAATTATTTTTATATATATAACATTCCTTCAAATGGCAGAAAAAAATTCAGTCAAAACCATTTCAATCTTTTTAAACTAAACATTTCAAATTTCCTTAATGTTTCTTTTTTCATATGATTTAATTTTCAGTCTCCTTATCATATTGCAAAATTTCTTTGGACTAGCTGAGTTTCTCTAAGCTTTTTCTCAAATTTAGATGCCCAGAACTCAGTATGGCAGAGGGAAACTATTATTTTATGATCATGAAATAATAAAAATAATGCAAAGAAACCATACTTGTATTGATTCAATCTAAAATTGTGTTTAATTTTATTGTAAACATTTTGATGACTAATATTCAGCTCATTGACCAGATATTTAAAGGAAGATGTGATGATTTAGATTTTACTAATAAACCTGATAACTTCTATTCTTTTATTGTTATCATGCCTTCAAGCTGAATTGTAGAATTATACTTTCATGCTTTTAGTATTTGAAATGTGTGATATTTGCAATCATAAATCAAGTGGCTAACACTAGCTGCAATACTAACAGATCCTCACCCCCCAAAAAACTGTATTTTTACTTCAGTTGACAGACCTTTTAAACATATCCGTATCTACTGCCAGTTCACTTTCTAAACTGAGGAATGTTATGATGGATAATAATAATAACAACAACAAAAACAACAACAACATGATGTATGTAGCAATGGTCTTACCTAAAAAAAACCTACAGCCTTTAAAGCATCTATTTTCTCCTGTTTTAAATCTATTTTCCTTTAAAACTTCTGAATCAAAGTATCACAGATAGACTCTTACAGAGAACTATTTTTAAAAATAACCCTGACAGAGACTGATAGCATACAGACAATTTGTCTAATTTCACATATTTTGCCTCTAAGCACTCAATGCAAAGCCTCTTGAAAGGAGTACTGTAGACCTAGAATCAGTGGAAATTTGAACATCATAATCTAAATGCTCCAAACCAGTGATGGCGAACCTTTTAGAGACCGAGTGCCCAAACCACAACCCAAAACCCACTTATTTATCACAAAGTGCCAGGGCCACATCAGCATTGTGGTGGCCTCGGGGGGCATGGGGGAGTGGCCCACTGGGTGGGTGTGGCCCACTGGGTGGGCATGGCTGCGGTTGTCAGGGCAGACTGGGGGGCATGGCTGGGGTGGGCATGGTCTCCTCAATGTTGCTCATGGGGGGCAACTGTGGGGTCCACGCTGGGTTGAAGGAGACCCAGGGGGTCTCTGGTGGGTGGGGTGGTGGGCAAGAGGCCCAGCATAGATGGGGGAGGCACGCCATCCTAGCTGGGTTTGGGGGGCCATGGCACCGATGAGGATCCGGCTTTCCCTGCTCATGGTGGCCTTTGGCTTGATGGGTGTGGGCATGCTCTACCACCTCTACTTGAGCTTACTAGCTGGCTGCTTTGCCTCCTTTGTGCTGGGTGGGGCTGCTTCTCCGGGCGGCAGCAGAGACCTAATGGACCTGCGCACAGAAAGGGCTCTGAGTGCCACCTCTGGCACGTGTGCCATAGGTTCGCCACCACTGCTCTAAACCATCCTATAAACAATAAGTAAGGCTGCATCCTTTTTAATATTTTATCCAAATAACATTGCAGGCTTTCTGCTACAAGAAGTTTCGTTTGAATACAATTGTTTAACTATGCATAATTCTAAGATTCAAAGAATTCAGAATTCAAAAATTCAGTACAATTAGATTATGTTTTCATTAGCAATGCATGCAAAACATACAAACTGCTAATATTCGGGTGAAAATACCATACAAAATAATTAAATTCAAATATTTGTTTTGAAAAAGAATGCCCTCATTTTGCCTACTAGATGACATGCTAGAGCAGCGGCCCCCAACCATTTGGGCACCAGGGACTTGGAGAGAGGTTTTTTCCCATGGACTGGAGGGGATGTGATTTTGCATGATGCTTGCATTCCGTGGATGGGGCTTTG
Source organism: Protobothrops mucrosquamatus (assembly GCF_001527695.2). Lineage (NCBI taxonomy): Eukaryota > Metazoa > Chordata > Lepidosauria > Squamata > Viperidae > Protobothrops > Protobothrops mucrosquamatus. The sequence continues at coordinate 615,453 of NW_015386471.1, forward strand.
CTTATTTGCGCTACATGGTTTCTAGTATGCCGCAGCCTGATGCCGGTCCAGAGACCAGTGGTTGGGGACCCCTCTGCTAGAGAATACCAGGGTTGTAATCTAGATGAAAAGTTGAAAAAAATACTAAAAGAAAGTAATGACAAATCAGTTCCATACTGCTTTTTGGAAAACTACCGGTATAAGGATACTGTCATAGTTACTGAAACCTGAGCTCAAATTGAAGCAACAATTTATCTATCCACAGACTAGTGGCAAGAGGTATATATCTAAGAAATGTTAACATTTGCTTTATGAACTTTTGCATAGTTTGTTATAATTTTCAGTTGCAGCAGGTATAAAGTTTCTGAATATCGGAAGTACTCTTAAAACTTCTTTTTCATTTTCTTTTTGTTTCTGTTTCCTGCTCATTTTTACAGTTTGAATCATTTTGAACTCAGATAAATTATTTCACTTCATTCTCTCTTTTGTCCTTGTTTTTTTTTTTTACAAATGGAAATCATTCGCCCACACCCTCTTACACACACCAAACTACCCTTATCCATATTGCTCAGTTTTCAGTATGGCTCCAATTTTTTCATCACATCATAGGCTCCTGCTCCTCTCATTTTTCCCTTCTACGACTTATATTGCACTAATACTTGACAAGGAGAAAAGCCTGGTGCTAACATTATTTAAGGAACTGTACAGCTCTAACTATATATTTGCCACTACAATCTATAATCATATGCCTCTGAAAATAGTGCAGATAAATGTTAACATTTCCCTTGCACCACTCCTTGCATGTATTACCAGGCCATCTTTGCAAAAGGAGTACAAAAAATTAAAATAAACATGCCAAAAATATTTTGTTAATCTTAAGATCATAGAGATATTCTTTAAACCCCTAAGCCATTTATTAATAAATGTGGAATATTCCAACTTTTTCTTATAAAATAATGAATACCTAGTAATACACCTTAAATATTTTTTTTTTAGAAAAAAAAATAATTTAAGAGTATAGACTTGGAATCATCCAAATTTCAATATCTCAATATTGACAATAATTTCAGAGCCATAAACACCCTTAATATATCTGGACCAAACTGTATAAATGAAAGACGTTTAATTGAATATTTTCCCATTTTGCAACTTTAAATAATTTAAATTTTATTTGCATTCATTCAGATGATTTAAAAATGTGGTTGTTAATAAGTTGATCAAAAGAATTAATACTTCTATTTGGCCATGGTTTCAAAAAAAAAAAAAAAAAGGAAGAAGTCACAAGCAATTTTAAAACAAGGATTGTCCCAGAGTGTCAGTTTGTGAAATCAAAGGGCAGAATGTATGAGCCTTTCAAAAGCAGTCAGTAGAATCTGCTTGAGTGTGTTCCTTTTTTCTGCAAGGCTCTCCACCCTAACTCCTGTTGATCTCTTGTGTGACTGTCAGATGTATCTGACAAATAGACAGGTTTCTCTTTTCAGGTGCCTATGTTTTATATTTTATGGATTTTAGAAACTCCTGGTGTGATAACATCCCATACATAATAATTTCTGTTCCAGAAGATAATGCTAAGGAATTTTTTTTTTAAAAATGATATGTTCAATGCTGCTCTGTATTAATATATGTAAGCTGTCATCCCACCACTAATTACCCAAATAAGATGTTGTAATGAATGGGCAAACCGTCTTGTTTTCACATTCAACCAAACATCGGTCAAGCCCCACAGAGGTGGGCAAGACCAAGAAAGCAAAAAATACACATATTTCAGTAAGGCTCAGTTGGAGCAAATACAAAACCATGGACATGATAATAGAAATTTCATAACCTTGTTTACAGTGAATTAATTAAAGTGAAGAAACCTCTCTGAATATTTTGAGATACTTTCTCTAGATTTCTAGCCACATGGGCTGAGAGGCTGTAACTAACCCAGCCATTGCTATTATTTTCATTCCTTTCCCACATCATCTCTCACATCACCAATATAGATATGCCTCGTGTCTAAGCATGGAGTTGGAAGAATCCATAATAACATATACTGTATATTGTAATGTATGTTGAACATGACCTACATGATCTTTTTTTTTTTTTTTTGGCTACAAAGAATGACAGCTTTGGCATTTTTGAAATTCTAACCTCAGAAAGGGATGAAGTAAAGAGTTTTTCCTAAGCCTATCCAGGAGGAGATTCTTCAGGTAATTATTGTGTGTATGTGTGCGCGCGCACACACATATTTTTCTTGAGACAAAGGGAAAGGAGATAACTGGGATATATAATCACCAAGATACAAAAAGATGATGAGGCCCTTAAAAAAAGTACAGAGAAGAACAACAAAGATGATAAAAGTCCGGAGGCTAAACTGTGTCATGACTGCTAGCAATAATATGACAACTATCTTCTGGTACTTGAGGGCTCTCACAGAAAAAAAGGGGATTGACTTATTTTCCAAAGTGTCTGAGGCAGATCAAGTAGCAATGGGTGGAAGCTCATCAGAGGGAAATACAACCTGAAACTAAGGGGGGGGGGGGGAATTCCAGACAGCAAGAACAATTCATCAGTGAAATAGCTTTCCCTCCCAGAGTTGTGGGTGCTCCATAGCTGGAGATTAAAAAATAAATAAATAAATTGTATAAGGTCTTCTGCCTCAGGCAGGGGTTTGGATTAGAAGATCACTAAGGTCTATGACTCTATGCCTAATGAAAGGAAACAGATCATCAGGGAAGGGTTCAAAAAGAAAGAACCGCCAGGAGAGAGTGAGAAACAATGTAAGCAAGATGGATACTGATAGTCCCTGACCTACAACTATTTTTACTTATTATCTGAAATTACAACAGCAATGAAAAGAAGTAATTTATAACCAGTCCTCATGCTTACTACCTCTGTGGCATCCCCACAGTTACATGATCAACCAGCATTTATTTAGGACAGTTCTGCTGTCCCAGGGCCACGTGACCACCATTTAAGACCTTCCCATCTGGCTTACTAGAAACAAAGTCAACAGAGGAGCTTGATTCACTTAACAACCACATGTCTCATTTAACGACTGTGATTATTTGCTTAGTAATGGAGGCAATTATGGTCATGAATCAAGGACTACCTATACTGGAGAAAGCTGCATGGTTTTGGTGAGCTGTTTTGCAGGGGGAAAAAGAGCCAAGCAAAGCTCAAATGGAAGGAACTATGCTAGGAGTGGAACTGACTTCTGGTTCTAAAGATGAGGAAGGTTATGGAACCATTTGCCAGAAATTTAGAGCAGGAGTCTTCAAACTTGGCCCTTTTGTGACTTGTGGACTTCAACTCCCATAATTCCTCACCAGCATGCCTGGCTGAGGAATTCTGGGAGTTGAAGTCCACAAGTCATAAAAGGGCCAGGTTTGAAGACCTGATCTAGAGGGTTACCTTATGGTAACCCAACAGAAGTGAAGAAATGCTCCTAAAATTTGGATTGAAGATTACGAACTACAGGAATCAGGTGCTAGTCAGGGCTAGATAGCTGAAAAAAATGAGAAAAATCTTACTTCTTCTCTAAGATAAAATAAAAAAGGAAAAATTGTAATCTGATTCTCTACTTTAACATATGCTTGTCTACTGCCTGGTCTCTGATATTCTGTATGTGTTTGCTAATTATTTTAAAAAAATTGCCTCTCTTTCTTGCATCACATTTTGCAGTCTTTTGTACTAATTCAAGTCCCACAAATTTTGCATCATCTTAAGTTTTTTTGAACCTCAGACTGTATGCTCTGGATTTGGGTCCAATCTCCCCATAATATTTTATGGGAAGCAAGTGTCTGGGATGCTGGTTGCATTTTTATCAGTGCGAAATGGCTTATTCCATCTAATTAAAATTGTTTGAGCATTTGGCTATGCAAGCTAAAAGAAAGCTTATCTTTTTCTTATGATTAGTAGAAGTTATATTGAAATTGGAAGATAATTCCTTTTATTTCCATCTCCTTAGAAGATAATGTTGTTGGTCACATAACCATAGGAATGGGGCTGGAGGTGACCCTACAGAGTTTAATTTTCTACCATTATTATTACCATTTCATCCATGCTTCCCATTATGGAAAGAAGTCTAGCTAAAGTACTACATTTCTCCAGAAAGGTGGAAGAAGAAAGTGAGAAAGAATTACAAACCCATACATTAGAAAGAGCATCATGTACCTTGAGAGTAGGACTGAAGGGCACATATAAGCTACAGTGCCTGCTCTACTCTAATTTTTATATGTATGTTATGCAGGATTTGGGTAGGAAAGTAGACCTGATATGTAAAAGTAAACCTCATTGATTAAGTGAAAAAACAAATTAGAGCACTTGCCTCTACCATGTAGGCAAGCAGAAACATATACAACCTATAAACTTATTTTTAGTTTAGCAATGCTTTAAGTTCTCATATTTAAATATCTGACCTTTCAAATAATTTTTTCTGTTGAACTTGTTCACTACTTGCAATGTAATCTTAGACTTGATTATATTTTAGCCAATCTTTAATTATACACTCTACTAAATTAAAAATTAAATATGGATCTGAATTAAATGGATAACATCAGAGAAAACCCCACTCAAAACTCACCTGTATGTATTTGTGCATGAACCAGGAAGCTTGTTTTCCATCATTCACCGATTCTACCGTAGTGTTGGCCAGCCCACCGATGTCACCACCTGCAAAAATCCCTGGTTCACTTGTCTGCATGGTCTCCCCATCAACTTCAGGGAGACCCCAACGATTAAACTTGAGAGGATGCAGAGCTTCTTTTACTGTAATGAAAGGAAAGGCGAAGAAAGAGATTTAAAACCAAAAAACGAAAAAAAAAAATCCAATCCTTGAGTGATGCATTTTATCAGGGACTGGCAGATTGTAAGAGACACTACTTCTGATGGTAATATGCTTTTCTATTCTGCACCTTTCCATCACTCTGGGGTGCTCTTGCTGCTCATGCTTTGCAATTGGAAACAAAATCCAGCATGAGGTCTTTTTTACCCAATAAGACAGTCAGAGAAGTTGGCTTGATTGATTGGTTGATTGATTGATTGATTGAAATGTTGGTATCAGATTTTAAGAAAAGTCAGTGAGAAAGCTGGCTGGAGGTCACAAATTTTGACCACATAATATCCTTGCTTAATAACCTGCAGTAATTTTCTTAACAATGACAACTGGGAGTTTATGGAACTGCTATGTTAACAGGCAGAATGCCCCATGCACAGTTTATGCTCGAAAATGCAACCCAACTTCCCTGCAGTTTATCCTTCTTTGGGTTGCTACCTTTGCACAGCTGTCTCTTGCCTGGCTCTCCCAGGCTTTAAGTCTGGGACGACTTAGTTTAGAGAGTTAGTGTAGATTAGATGATTATATTCCACAGCTTTCACATAAGGGAACAAAGATATGTAATAATATTCATTCCCATTGTTCTTCTATGAAAGTGTGGGCTATCTTACTCTTTTATAATTCCTAGAAGTTGGTCTCCTACTGTATCTATTTCAATCATAGACAAGGGTGTTCCTTTAGAGCAGGGGTAGGCAACCTTGGCTCTTTTATGACTCGTGGACTTCAATTCCCAGAATTCCTGAGCCAGCTTGGAGATACCCCGCTTTAGAGATACTTCTCGAGTTTAGAATTGGCTTCATAAGATTCTCATAACTACTGCCATCTGCTTCACTAGAATCAGTCTACTTTTCAGCAGCTGTGGCAATAAGAGAGGCTTCTTGCAAACTGTAATGTAATCATGAATCGCAGTATCCGTGTATGTTAGAGTTTAGGAATCTGAATTCTCTAGCTGCATATCCGAATCGTCAATATGGACATTACACGGTCTCTAAAATCTATATTTCCTGGGTGCTAATACTCATAGCCATACTGTTTCAGTACTTAAGAATCTAAAGAAAACCTAAGAAAGTCTTCCAATGAGGCTTTCTCAATATTAAAACTTTTAGGTCAATGTTGAAGTAAGGTAAGCAAAATATGGCAGCTGAAGTTTGAGGGAAGCTGTTTATACCCAGTTGTGCACCTGATGCTTTCAGGGAGAAGAAAATGACTTACTTTGACTTACTGCACTTCACATTTAAATCTTCTGAATTTGAAAACCCTCCATCTGGTTTGGATTAAGTGGGTTTATATACATATGGATGAAAATGTAGATACAATATGGGCTGTGTTTGCTTTCAAAACATTAACTATGCAAAATTAGTAATTGGATGCTAGCTCTCCTTCCTCTCACCCCCAATTTCAGATAGTCCAGTAGAAAATATAGGCAATGCACAAGCATGAGACGAATGCTAATTTTTTGTTTTCTTCGCTCAGTACTTGTGTGTTCCTGGTATAAGATGTAGCAAAAAGAAAGTTGCCATAGCAATCAATCAAGCATTATGTAGGCTATAGCTTAGTTTTCATAAACAGCAGATGAGGTGCTAAAAACTGTCTCTGGACTATACCATGTAAAGCTGTAAGTAAAGGAATCATATAATAAAATGCTATTCTGCACATTTGCCTTTTATTTTTATTTTTTTTAAAAAAAAATACCTGCATTAATTAGCAGCTCAGGAAAAAAAAAGTAGGTCAAGAAATACATCTTCCCGAGATACTAACTTTCTAAACGATTTATTTTTGCATGCTTGCTTTCAAGTTAGTGTTGACTCCTAGAAGCTGCCTGGATAAATCCCTGCCATTTTCTTGGCAAGATTTCAGAAGTGGTTGGCCATTCTTCTTAGGGCTGAGAGAGAGGGACTCATGCTTAAGACAGGAGTATGGTTCACAATCTCCTAGTTCCTAGCCTAGTGCCTTAGTCATTACACCAAACTGGCTCTATTTATTTTATCACATTTATAAAGCTATTCATCTCATGATGTGGCTCTGGGCAGAGGACATTATCAAACGATCCAATTACATACAAACCAATAAAAAAATACACCAAAATAAATTAAAAGATTAAAAGAAATGATGGAAAAAACCCCATACAGAGTGCATTCCAGTTAACCATCATGTAACCATCGAACAGGCTAAACTCTCTTAGGGGATGCCCAAGCCAGTTCACGAAGCCATGTTTTAAGGGCCTTCCAGAAGGCCAAGAAAAGATGCTTGTTTTTCCTTTTTTGGACCCGCTGAGGCTGGAAATATGAATCGCCTGGAAATTCTGGATCTCATTTCTCTTTTCTCTTTCTGTTGTGCCTATTTTAAAAATTAGGACTATCTGAACTATTCAAAGGGCAAGTTGGTCTCATCTCATTCTTATCATAACTTATTATAGTGACTTTGTATGGAATCAGTCTTATTTTTAAGTAACCTAGTCAGATATCAGTTTCAAACCTCCTTCTGCCATGACTTGGTGACTCTGGGCCAGTCACCCTTTCTCAGCTCAATCCACCCCACAGGGTTGTTGTTGTGGGGAAAATAAGAGGAGGAAGGAGTGTGTATTGTGTGTATTTGCCACGCTGAGTTATTTCTAAAAATAATAAAGGCGGAAAACAAATGGGTAGATAAATAGATAGATGGGCAGACAAGACATTCTCTCAGTAGCTTGGTTCAGCTATTCCCTCAAATTATCTCACAGGAAAGCTCTGAGAATGGAAGGTGTGTGGGATCCCTTGCATTTTGCCCTTTAGAACTAAAAAAAGAGTCAACAAATGTAATAAATAATACATGCTTATAGTAAAAGAAAGAAAGAAGCAGGACATAAATATAAAGGCGTAGTTGACGGGGCTTTTTTCCTCTTGTCTCTTTATGAGAAAAATAATTTTAATCTCAGATTAAACTCACCTCTGCCCTAAAAGGTTATACATTAATAATCTGAGATTGGATAGGATTGAGTTTTAAAATAGCTCCTTTGTGCAGCTCCTCAATATAGTGTATTTTATGACAGGACGGTGTTACCATATGTTGAAGAATTACCAAGGATTGGGTTGCCGTATCTTGAAGCGAAAAAAATGGTGCCCAGTTTTGCTGTTTGTTTTTCTAGTTCCAAAATATATATCTTTCTCTCCCTCCCTTCCTCCCTCCCTCTCTTTCATTTCTTGGGGACATACCACAGACAGATGTAGATTGCTAAGGTCAATTAAACTGATGTAGCTGTGCTGTCATATATGTGAAAGAGAAACCTGCCAGCATTTTTCTCAGTTGTCACTGAGAACAGTGTCAAATTTGTGTTCCGTTTTTGCACAAAAGGAGCCCACACAGCTGGATTTTGTCTTGGGAAACCTTCTTTACACTTAAAGCCCTCATTATGGAAAGGAACTGGATTTTTCTTACAAGATTAGAGATTCCCAATGGGCTAAAGGATAGACAGATTAAAAAGAAACGGAAGAGAGAGTAACAATAGGGGAAGCCCTTCTCCCCACAGTGATCCTACTGCAGATAACTGTTTTTCTCTTGCATTTGGATCTTTTAAGTATGATAATCTGCTAGCATATTGCTGACCCAGAAGTATTTTTTTCCCGACAGTAATTCTGAAGCAGAAAAGTCTTCGGTGAATTTTAAGTAGCTAGACCGAAGATGGTCAATGTTGTGACAGAGGAAGCAAAACAATTTAATTTGGATGAGAGTATCAGTGAAACAAATGTAGAAAATATCAAAGACAAAAAAAATGGGTCACAGGCCAATGAAATAAAAAGGATTCTGGGAAGATGAAACTGACAGCTAATTTGATAGAAAACAACCCACATTGCTTGCCCTAATTCTGACCCTGGTATCTAGTGGCATTGTAGCAAAAGAACTGGGAGCCAAAAAAGGCCATAAAACGAGGGTTATTAGAATCACAAATTCCTTAGATAGGCAGATTTGAGGGGGGAGGGAAAGACAGAAAAGTTTGCAGTTATTCTGAATACTGGGAGTTTATTTTCCCAGTGTAAATCTAATGTGAGAAACCACAGACTCATTCAAATGCAGGACACAAGAATACTTCATGACATGTGGCAGAAGATGGTGCTACCTGAGGCCATCCACTAATAAATACCTGACAAACATGAGATATGAACAATCAGGTATTATTAGAGTAGGAAGAGCATAAAAGAAGAACCCCTGCTGAAGACAGAGGATCTACCTGAAATAGAGAGCTTAGTTAGTTCTTTTTTGTGTATGGTTCAGATAGACCTGTTAAGGAAATACTTTATCAACCTTGCTATGGAAATAGCATAGTTGGCAATGGGGAGAAGGAAAGGCTGTGCCATGTAAACTAAATTTGCACACTTATGATACAATTTTTACCTGTTTTAATCTGTAATAGAACTTTGTCAGTAAAAAGAAGCACAATTTTGCCTCAGAGAATGACTGAAGGACAAATATTTTATTGCTAGCATTAAGCATAAAGCAAATTACGACTGGTCTTAGTTTAATGGCTTTCAGGAAAAAAAAGGCTCTCTTACAGATATATGTGTGGCTGTGGGTTATGCTAATAAGGTAACTAAAACTGAAACAAAAGGATGGGTTTTTATTATAGAGCAACTGTCAAGAGATTTGGGTAGGACTTCGTCCTATAGGTGGATTGGGCTAAGTAGCTGAGGTGGGAAGTTGGAAAGGTGTTTTTTTTTTTAACTAAAATATACTGGTTTTTAGATATCACAATATAGCTTTGATGTGTTTCTCTTATCAAATTAGTGGGAACAAACTACTGACAATTTTCAGCAACCATAGAAGGACCTTCAAGAAGAACAGAGAATCTGGGCACTTATATGTGGCTCTGAAATTACTAACTGTTCTTCCCAAGCTAAACAGTCCTTCTTTCTGATACTAGCATAATAATGCAAAATAAAATATTAGATAAGATAGAGCTATGTTCAAAAGTACAGCTAAATACATTGAAAAAAGACTGGTTGGGCGCAATAGAAAGGAGAATGAAGAACAGATTGGATATTAGATGTTCACATAGGCATTATCTCAAAATGCAGGGCAAGGAAATAATAATTAGGCTCTTTATCTCATTTTTGATAGAGTATAAAACCACTATTATGACAAATTAATATGAATACCATATAAGGTTGCTAATATTAATAATGCCAAGCTATTTTTTTTAAAAAAAAATCTGAATGCCAAGATAAGATACTGATGATTTAGAGATAATGCCAAGAAAAGAAACTGTTTGACGCTTAATTTTAAAACTGGAAATATTTTCATGATCATAAATGATTAAGTTTCCTTTAAAGTCCCAGGACTTCTAAAAATGTAAACCAAACAAAAACAAAAACAGGTCATACATTTAGTATATTTACTAAATTTTACATTTAGTAAAATTACCTGCAAGTTGCAAAAATTAGTTTTGCTTTCTCCTAAATATAGAATTCAATAGTCCTAAAATAGTCATTTGGTCTATCTGTAATAAAGCCATCTTCATTTACAATTTAATCATGGATGAAAAGAGACCTGTGGCATACATTATCAAAATATGATCATCAGATGCCCCTTATTGAGACATACCAGCAGGTTGGTGGTACTGCAGTAGCCTCAACAATAATGTAATGGGAGATGAATAGCATTTCTGATGGCCACAAAGAAGACCTATTCTGCAGATGGATGGATGTGAAGTCCCCTATGTAGGCAGCTGGACAAGCTAGGGATATTGCTCTTATATCATCCTCTCAGTTGCACAGCAGCAATCCTGCTTGGAATCAAAGGATGGTTGAACAGAATCTGAAGAGCTAACTGGGATAACAGCTTATTATGTTGTCTGGAATGAATTTGAACCTGTCACTCCTTAGGAAGTAGACAGAGTACTGTGGTTAGGAATCTAGACTACCTGGCTTTTTCAAACCACTAAAAAGAGGACTATGAGCTGGATTTTGCTTGTGCTGAACAAATAACTATTGGAGGAAGTGATACTGGAAATTCTGAAGAGGTTTGTGTCGTGCATCCTTCTTACGTATATACATCAGATCCAGTCATTCCAAATAATTGCTGGCATGTCTCCAACCTCCCCTTCTTATGGACCATTATAAAGAAGGTAATGGGAAGAAAGCTACAAAGAACTTTGGACAAAACAGATTATATGGATCCTTTTCAAAATTCATAACTCTGCATAGGACAGAGACTATTTTACTATCCTAGTCAATGACCTATGGTGAGACCTACTGACCCTACTAGATCTCTTTGAAGCTTTTAATATCATCAAACAGAATATCTTTCTGGACCATCTGCAAGGGTTATGAATGATTGGAACTGCAAATATCTGGGTGGAAAACAACATATAAATGGAGTGGCTGCTAATATAGAAACCTGGGATAATTCCAACAATAGCTTTGAATGGGGTTGTGCTCCTCCAGATGATGCACTAATCACTGCTAATCCAAGAACAGGAGACACTGACATAATTCATGTTCTCATTACTTCTCAAATTACTATCATGTATTCCACATGGGCCTGTCCCTAAAAACAACTTAGGGAGTTCAGTTGGTACACCATGCAACTCCACCATGTGCTAGTGAGAACATCCTGATGCTGTCATGTAACATGATTACTTCAGGAGCTATACTGGCTACCAGTTTGTTTCCAAAAGTGATATATGAATTGGGGTCTGGATATCTGCAAGAATAGTTACTCTAAGTAAAATCTGCCCATCCAAGGCATACTAGTAGATAAATTATATTAAGAGTTCTCAATCCTGTCAGAGGCATCTTGTTAATATTTAGAACAGACATGTCAAACTCACAATGTCACGTGACATTGTGTGATGTATCAGAGCTTTTTCCTCATTGACGGCAATGGGGTGGACGCGGTTTCCTCGTGACGCGTCTGGCCTGCAGGCCGGCATTTTGACACCCCTGATTTAGAAGATTTTTAGAAGATTAGCAAAAACCTAGCTATTTAAGTGGCAAATTGAGATTGACAAACAGCAGATCAATGTACCTATGATGTATACAGGTATGATTGTTGTTGCTGTTATTTTATTATTATATTTATTATTAATATTATATGCACTGAAGGTGCTATTGGATATTGCTTTTGTAAACTGCTTAGATTTTTTTTAAAATTGAAGTGGAATAAAAAGCACTTGTAATAAATAAATGGTCTGTAAATAGATTTCTTGGATCTTGAAAGGGTACTTCATTCTGGTCTGATGAATGTAGCTAAGAGTTGGCAGAAAAAAAAGAAGAGTTTAATCAATTATAATTTATGAACTACTTTTTTCCAAACTGCGCCTTTTTCAAAGGAAATTATATGCATGGGATTTCTTCATTTTAGCCCACCAATACTATGAGAAAAACTTGGCTTTATGACTATACCAATGACATGACCAATGTATTACTTGATTAAGTAGCCACAGTTAAGAGTACAGAAAACATACCACTGAGATTTGTATTAAAATCCTTATTCAGCCAGAGGTTTATTCAGTACTGATCTTGGCCAACTTATCATTTTTCTCTCCAAATCTATTTCACAGGACCCATACTGCTCTTTGTCTTCTTCTAGGTTTTGAAAACCTGAGATAAAATCTTGGGTTGGCATAATTATATTTTCTCCCATTGCCGAGAGACCACTGAACTGCTCTGCCTAAGAAATAAATACTGTGAATTCAAAGAAAATATAATTACTATTATTTCTCTCCATTTCACAGATAGAGAAATATTCTGGGTGTCATGGAGCAAACAGAATATTTTTAAAACTAGGACAAACATCTTTACAACTAATTAATCTACTGACCATAATTGTGCATGCATAGCTTTTATTTTAATATATTAGTGGATATTAAACTGAATCAGGATCCAACTTTTTGTAACTATGTGATTATTTCCATATATTATATTACAATTTCCACATTAGCAGGATATTATATAGTATAGGAAGGTCAGAAGAGGTCTGGTGACCTACTTCCCATCCTATTAATTAATTCTACAGAAATCCCAACAATTTTGACAGGTTTCAAGTATTCTATGAAGACAGTAGTTACAGAATATGCAAAGAGCATTCAAAATGGACAACAGCATATAAATGTTACTAAGTGGTGTGATACCAAGACAGAAGCCCAAATTGTTTTGTTCATTACATCATAGTTCAAACTGCTGTATTCATTGAGTAAATAGACATAAATGGAAAAATATCAACCAATTATAGGCCACTTGGGGAAGGGGTAAACTCCAGTAATATTAAGATATATTGGTAAGCCAGAAAATATTTTAATTAGCAAAACAAATCAAATGGAAAAGATTCCTCAAATAAAGCTTTAAAAGTGATACAGTGTGTGCTTGACTGCCACGACTAATTATGTATCCATGTAATGTGTGTTCAATTTGGGCTTATTTAAATAGCAGAAATGCTCATTAGCTGCAGTGTATCTGTGAAGCCTCAGTAAACAGTTTAATGGTATTTTATGTTTAACCAATTTCATAAGTTCCTGTAATTTTGGTGTTTGCAGCTCATTAATGTTATTTTTGATATGTATCTTATAGCCTACTTTCCCTGAAAGCTGGCAATATACCTTTGACTACACTTAGAAAAAATAGTGATTTTTATCTTAAACCTTTGCTTGAGAATAACAATGATGACAACAACACAAACATTAATAGTACTAACAATAAGAATTCCACAAACTGAGCCAATTTGGTTCTTTTCCTTTAAAGACGTAAAGTAAGTTTGGGGAAAGGGGTAGGAGCTAGTATTCTAAACTCTTCTGGTTTCTCTTATTGAGGAATTAAATAATATCAAAAAGCGTAACTTAAGCACCTTTCCAATCATATTCTCAGCATCATTTTGGTATATTATAGAGCAAAGACAAGTTCACCAAAACGGTCTTCTCAAAAATTGTGATGAAAGTACTTTCCACTGTTTTGGGCTCTCTGGGAGAGAGAGTAAACTTGTAATTAAGCATTGCTTTCTTCTTCTTTTTACTGATACATGATAAACCAAGGGGCCCATCGAAAGCATTGCAAGAATCACTTCATTAACATCATGGATCATAACAGTTCAACCAAGAGACCAAAACACACACACTCCGCCAAGCCCCTTGATTCTATCCCAAATCTTGTTTTCAGCCTGATGCTCCTTACAGATGATCTTCTCTGGAGGATGGACAGAAGCAATGGGTTCTATTTTTTTCGTGTTTGACTGGCAAGCTTCTGGTATCATCCATCATAGTATCTTCTGGGATTATTTCTGTGAGATCAGTTGTGCTGCTGCTAGTGGAGACAATCCAACAGAATACAATGCTTCTTTCTAGGCAATGGTTTCTGACTGTGCCTTGGCATCCTGGAACTCTGATACAGAGTGCTGCAAAATACTATATTGTTCAAATCCCATGTAACACTGTACAAAGCCATGGAGAAAATCCTGGGAAAGCCATCCCAAAACCATTGAGACAATAACATGTGTAAACCCACTTTCTCTGTATGAATAGGTTTGTTTTGCTGGTATTTTCCTTCTTTCTTTCAAATTTATAATTAAACTTTTATGTTTATATTGTTTTAATGTACCGTCAGTATAATAATAATAATAATAATAATAATAATAATAATAATAATAATAATAA
>NW_015386471.1:630170-633249 GCF_001527695.2 Protobothrops mucrosquamatus
AGAAGAAGAAGAAGAAGAAGAAGAAGAAGAAGAAGAAGAAGAAGAAGAAGAAGAAGAAGAAGAAGAAGAAGAAGAAGAAGAAGAAGAAGAAGAAAGCAATGCTTAATTACAAGGAATCTATTCAAAGGTAATTATTCAGAAACGAGTGGTCCTCGTGATTACTTAGCATTCGGTGAACAGGAACTAGTGTTTAGGGTCTCTGGAGGCCAGAGCAAAAAAAATCTGCAATTGAGAGCAGGCTACCTCATCACCTGTTTATTAGAGAGGAGTGGATTGCTCACCATCTGTTCATTAATGTCAACGTAACTTCCAGCACTCAATATAACTGGTTTTTTTTTCCTATTCCTAAGCATATCATTGTGAATTACCTACATAGGTTTTCTTTTTAATACTTCCCCTAAAGGACAGGATATTTTACTTAAAGGAACACAATTCTGACTGTAAGATGAACCCTCACTTCTGTTTTGCTTTAAATATATTTTTTTCTTGCAAAGAGAAATGGTAGCTGGATTTTTTTTCTATTTATTGTTCTGCCACGATCTGCCACTGGGAACAAAAACTTAAATCCCCTCCCAGCAATATTCATACTGCTGGAACTACACTACATTTATCATTCTTCCTACAAAATAATACAAAAAAAGAACACTCACCGTTTATTTGATTTTTACATTATCAACTACAGGACTGTAATATGGAAATGGGGTTGACCTTTGTTGCTTTATGATAGCTTAATTAGCAGAATAACATATCATTTCTCTACTCAAATGATATTGCAATCATTAGGGTCCTTCTCATCTAAATGAAGTCCAGGTTATTTATACTGGTTTCCTTATTTAGGCATGATGTGGCCCCTTACAAAACACTAAACACTTCTGTATCCCAAATACAGTGCAGAAGATAGATTTTTCTCTATTTGGTTCTTTATCATAAGTAAAGTGGAAAAAAAATACATTATTCTGCCTCAGGTCTGGTACAAACTTAAGATTTATCAATGGTTTCTTAGCAGGAGCATATGTGGTATCAACTCCTAGTAAAACCTGGCAAATAATGATAAGTCGAAACTCTGAGCATAGCTATTCACAAGGGAGAAAACCCTATTCTTCTACAGCTATTTGGAACAGGAAAAATAATTACAGAATGATCACATTGTGCTTCAAAGCAACTGTCTAACATAATTCTCACCAATGTAATGCAGGTTTTAGAAAATAGTCATTTTAAGTAAGTCCTTTCAGTTCCATCATCCTTTAAAATTATGCATATTCTGTCATTTCTAATGGGAGTTTATCATAAAGGATATTACATATAATACATGTTTTCTGTATCATCCTGCTTCCTATTCATGTTATTTTAAAGGAAGAAAAGCAAAGAAACGCATAACATTTAGGATAACTTTGGTTTGGACTGAAATTCTAAATATTCCTAATATTAAATATATTACATTTTTTTTTCTTTTTACGACCCTGTAGTCCTTTAATTCTGGGTAGAATTGCGGCTATTGACTGGAGCTGAGCATTTATTGGCCAGATGCCGTTCCTGATGCCTATGTGGAGTTCACAGATGTTTTTTCCATTGCGCCCTAAGGGTGAAACATCTGCCACTACCTAGGCTTGAATGCTCAACCTTCCGATTGGGAGGCGAGCGTCTTCACCACTAGGTTACCACACCGCTCAATTAAATTAAATTAAACAATTACATATATTAAATAAATATATAACAATTATATGATTTTTTAAAAAAGAAACAGGAACATAGAAGCAATAAGTTAATCATGTGTTTCTGTATGATCCTGGTATTCTCTGCCCTGCAATAGCAACAGAGGAGATAAAAAGCTTCTATTGGATTCAACCCGGCTAATTTTTGAAGCACCGATTTTGTGTTTAATTATACATTATATCGACAATTTTTTGAGAATGTCTGCAAGGCTTTCAAGTCAATTTCAGAGGTACCCTACAAATTAATGCATATAATCCTGAGCAAAACAGGTAGACCAGTAGCTCAATAGAGGAGACTTCCTCTATATGTTACTAGACAATCCAGGCCTTGTTGGGTCTTCATTTCAGAGTTATTTCCTTACCTAAACAGAATAATCAAGACTGGGGGGAAAAAATAGTGGGACCTGGAGCAACTTCCAACTTCAAAGGATCAAGGGATTATGAGAGTGGCTGGGAAACTGTCATGGAACACTCAAAATGTTCCATCAGAAGCATGGCAGACCTGAAGCAGCAGCAGGCCAACAGCACCGAAGCAGCCAAAAGATTCCCAAATTTCATTCCCTTGGGAGTCATGGCCCTGGATTTTGGACGCATTCTGGAAGTTAGCCTATTTGAGGTACCTTGGTTCAAAGGTTGCCCTTTGATGCACCATTTCAACCAGTTAAAGGTTATGGGAGCAACAGTTTTAATAGTATATAGTTATAAATAACTATTACTAATGCAATGAATAGCATTTTAGTAGCTAATACAGTCCTCATGGCAATCAGAGAAAATTGAAATGGAGAGGAAAGAAGAAAATGAATTTTTACAGTTCAAAAATATACTTTATGTTGACCAAAGTAACAAGCTATTTGTATTGTGAATATTTCATTTGTTTCATCTTTTTAAAGCTACTTTACATTATGCATTTTTAAAGCTACTGATAAATACATATTTATCATTTACAATCACTATGTTTTCTGTTCTGATTGATTAGACCATTGTGAAAAGAAACCCAGTACAGTAAGACAGGCAACTATTCCCAGAATCACTAGTTCAAAAGGGAAGTCTTCCTTAGGATATTCTAGATCAATGGGATGTCCTACATTCGCACAATATCCGTGGTTATTATATAGTACAGAAGAATTACAATATACCTTCTTTAAATTATTTATTTATTATTTGAATATATATCCCGCCCTTCTCCTTGCGGACTCAGGGCGGCTGACAATCAATTAAAAACACCACTAACAATCACAAGTTAAAATTAATTAAAATGAAATATTTAAATTGTCTAATTAAAAAGTAATTAAAAACCCCTCTAAAAACCCCTCTTAAAAATTATCCTAGGCCAGTCCCGCTTGTTGGAACAGCCATGTCTTGAGGGC
>NW_015386471.1:634107-640849 GCF_001527695.2 Protobothrops mucrosquamatus
AAAGAACTAGGACAGAGGAATAACCTCTGTCCCGGGCCCTCCAGAGATCATTAACCAACGTGACCAATGCCGTTTCCGTGCTGTACCCCGGCCTGAAGCCCGACTGGAGGGGGTCCAGATAATCTGTTAGGTTATCTTGTGTTAGCCTAATATTTAAACTTTGCTTAAAATTTGTCTCCTACCTTGCTATTACCATCAGAAATGTTATCTGTTTCAGCCATGAAAACTGCATGTTTTATTGCCACAACAAAGTATATTAGAATATCAAATAACATGGTACTGAATGATATGCTAGAAAACTGATATATGGTATTTTCTGGTGGGCTGTGCATAGAGGCCATCTATAAAGTCATAATATATCTGAGACCCAAAAGTCTACATTGCCCCTCCCAATACCCTAAAATGGCTTGCTAGGTTCCAGTAAAAAAAAAATTATATTGATTATGGTAAGCCACAGCATCAATTTGATCCTCTGCAACAATCTCACAACGTTTTTTTAATGAAAGCTGAGATTTAATCATGCTGCTGGATTCAGCATTAGTTGCCGTGTTCACCCCTAGGCTACAATAAAAGAGGATAAACAGAGGAAGACTACTAAACTGATTGATATTGCATTACTGCTGGATGAGAGCATAGATACTAGCAAAGTAATATGGTGAACTTTCTAAGGAGCAGTCAAGCTTTTCAAATATGCTTTTATAAGACCTAATTAAACTCTAACGGTCAAAACTTCTATTAAGGCTCAAATGCTTGAATCTTTTCAGACATCAACCTCAAATAAATCTTCCTTGAAACAAAATTTTGGGGCATTGGGAAGCAAAATGTAAAAAGAAAAGGAAAGGAAAAGGAGCCATATTTCATCACTCTAAAGATCCATCATTTTCAGCATTAGAACTGCGCATTCATTTCTTGATAAAAGAAAAATAAACCAAATGAAAAATCCATTTGATTTATTTTTTATTTATTCTGAAAGAGCACAGGAAAAATGATTACAGATGAGTATACTATTTAGGTCTCCAAAAGCATTTCCTCTTGTATGTGGGATTCAGGCTTATTGTCCTCTTTGTTGACAGAGAGATGTGTCCAGGTGCGCTTGGGATGCAATTCCCATCATTTCTCATCATTAGGAATAGGAATTAGAAGTTAAAAATAAAACGAGGGGTATATGTTGCCTGCCCATTTTTGACAAAAGCAGCTTATTGCAGTGATGTCAGTACACAGCTCTGAGCCACTGCAAATCAAGTAGATCCAGGCAGAGACAGTACAGTATAATATAATAAATGAGGCCTTCGTTTTTATTTAAGAATACTTATGTTCAAGTCACTCTTTGAGTAAGGAATTCACTGAACGATTCTCAGACTGTTATATCGTAGGACTATTGTGGTGAGGGTAAAATTAAAGGATACATTATTTTACCTCAAATTCCCAGAGAAAAGGCAGGATTCATATGTAATAAAATTATATGAATAAAAAAACTGGTGATATCTACATCTCACTTTGAAGCAAAGTTGGTTCAGATAAGAGGGATTTCTTGGTTTTCTATATAAGGTTATTGAAGGGGGTAACACAGCAAGTATGCTATTCATAAATAAAGTAATAAAAAAACTATTGGCTGTTTTAAAAAGGTAATAGTCTTTCACACATATATTTTTAGCTGTTTGAAATGTGTTCATTTCAGATGTTCTAACATTTGGCTTTAATAAATGAAACACACATCAGAGGACAATCCCTCTAATTAAATGCCTTTTAAGCAATGAGGAAAAAAAAAGGTACACGGGTAATTCTCAACTCATGACTATAACTGAGCCCAGAATTAGTCATAAGTCTTGCGGTTGTAAATTGAGCCATTACAGAACCAGACCCAATTTTTTGACATTTTTTGTGTTGGTCATTAAGCAAACAGTGCGGTTGTTAAGCAAATCCATTTTCCTTTATGGCTTTTTTTTTTGATGGAAATAAACCCGTAAACCAGCAAAAAGCACTGCAAATTGTGGTCATGTGATTGTGGGATACTGCAACCGGTCATAAAGGTGAGCTAGTTGCCAGGTGCCCAAAATGTAATCACGTGACTGTGGGAGGAAGCAGCAGTTGTAACTTTGAAAATGGTTCATAAGTAGCATTGTGGAGATCCATCATAAGTTCAAATGGTCACTAAGCTACCAATCGTAAGTTGAGGACTACTTATAAACTTAACTTTCCCTCAGGAATGTTACATGCTTGACTGTGGCTGATTCATAAACCTTGTGACTGACAAATACCTTTAGCATCATTTAAGGTTGAACCGAAGGCACTAATCACTATATCTGCTCTCAGACGGACAGTTTGCTCCTTGTCTTCATTCCAATTCCCATCCTCATCTTGCTCACTCCGGAGAAATTCCATAGCAACAATTTTTCCTCCTTTTATTACAACCTTCTGAGGAGAAAGAAAAGGTAGAAATTCACACTTTTCTTCCTTTGCAAGCTCCATCTGGAAAACAAAAATAAAACTATGTAAAATTTATAGAAAAATCTTTAATATATAACTGTTGGTCTTATAATGTTTCCTTGCAATTCTTTCTATAATTCCAACACCACATTAATAATGTTATATTTTGACTAAATCAGCGGTTCTCAACCTATGGGTCGCAACCCCATTTGTTGTCGATTGACCATTTCACGGGGGTCGCCAAGCAAGGCTGTCCGCCATTTTTTCCCCTTTTCTGGCGGGTGCCTTACCTCCCTTGGGCTGGGCCAGCTGGTGGTCAGCCTGCTCCGTCTCTGCCGCTTGCCAGCTACGCCTCAGCCGGCGCAGGGGGCGGAACCACGCATGCGCGGCGCTCCCGGGCAGGGAAAGTCCTCGACTTATGACCGGTTTAGTCCTCAACTTACGACCGGTTTAGTCCTCGACTTACGACTGGTTGGGGGTCGCGGCATTAAAAAGGTTGAGAACCACTGGACTAAATGAAAACTAACTCAAATAATATGTGCCAACCAGTTTTACGGAGGAGTGGTTTTTTTTTTTTTAGTTATCAACATCTGTTAAAAGACTTTTGTATTTTAAACCACAAGCGAAAATTAGTTTGATTTTATGAAAAATATTTACCTTATCCTTCATTACTAAAAAAAGAATGAATTAAAAGAAAACTATCCAATCAATGCTAGAAAAATCAATTACATTAAATTTCATTACGAAATACTGGCTGAGGTGCCCGAATCTCAAAATCTACAAATGATTTCAATGAAAAATGGGAAGGCCTTTAATGAAAAAAAAAATGGACAGAAGTATTTTATTCATTTTTCACTTTGTATTTGAAAGTTAACTTCTAACTACTTTTTCTAAAGTTGAGAGTTCAATCCTAGATAGCGGCAGATGTTTCTCTCTTAGGAGGCAAAGAAAAAATATCTGTTGTGAATTCTAAGATTAGGCATTAGGAAGGGCATCCGGCCAGTAAGCACTCAGCTACATCCAGTCACCCTGACTCAACCCCAAATTAAGGGATTACAGGGTTGTAAAAAAGGGAGTTTAGCCTCTATGACAGTGATGGCGAACCTTTTAGAGACCGAGTGCCCAAAAACTGGCCCTGCCCCCGCTCCACCCCCTGTCCCACCCCATCGTCCATCCCGCCTGCCCGCAGGGCCACTCACCGCCTCCAGGGCCCGCCGCAGATCGCCCAGGCAGCCCAGCAGCACTATGGTGGTCACGCCCTCTGCCCATGCCCCACAGCATCAATTGTGCGCAATGGGGTGTGAGGGCAGAGTCTTGTCTACGCTGCCTGGCTGCCATGTCCTTGGCTGTGCTGCTCTGTGTGGGCCACGCAGGGGGACTGCTGGTGAAGAGGGGGTCGTGGGGGGAGGTTAGGCTGGGGCAACGGCACATGTGCCCACAGAGAGGGCTCTGAGTGCCGCCTCTGGCACCCATGCCATAGGTTCGCCACCACTGCTCTATGACAAATAGTTACAATTTTACCAATTCCTATTTCAAATAGCTATACTTTCTTTGATTCTCCCTAAAGAAGTGTATTTAAAGAAATTAAACTCAGGGTTTTTGTTGCTATTGCTGAGAATGGGAAACTGACATGATCCATGTTCCGGTTTTTCTCAACTATAGGATACTATATTTTCAGACCAACATGGTATTTCAATATATATGTAAGTAACTGAACTGAAACTTAAAGGGACAGTTCCCAGTTTAGGCAGAATGGGGCTATTTCTTCAGAAAACCTTTAAATAATGAATCATATTCTCTCACTGAACCCTTTGCTGAATCAGTGAGACAGCCAGTTTGGACTAGTGGCTAAGTCACCAGGCTAGAAAACAGGAGACCATGAGTTCAAGTCCTGTTTTAGCCATGAAAGCCAGCTGAGTGACTTTGGGCCAGTCACTCTTTCTCGGCCCAACCCAGCTCACAAGGTTTTTGTTGCGGGGAAAATAAGAGGAGGAAGGTATGGTGATTATGTTTGGTGCCTTGAGGCATCTGTAAAAATAACAAAGGTGGGATACAAATAAAATAAATAAAGCTTTTGCTCATCAATGTCTTTTTGTAGACCTCTCACTTTAAATATACTGTATATACATAGGTGTCATTACAGTTCTTCAAACAGAGGCTGGATGACCATTTGTCAGACACCCGATATTCTAATGGACCAAATGGCCTCTGAAGATCCTTCCAACTGTGCGATTCTATTATTAATAGTGATGTCATAAAAAATAGCAGTGGCTGCAAACAAAAGCAGTGAAATTTAATTTGTAATGTCCAACTTCTGTTGGATTTCTTTGAGAACTTAGCTTAGCAACAGAGCAGACAGACAGAAACATGCACGTAAAGGTGCCAATTGAAGTACAAACTAATATTCAAACTCTACATAGAACCACTTTTGCACGAAAGGACAACAACAGGGCAAATTTGATTAATTTCTTTGGATACAGGGCACAGAGCTATGCATTGTCTTGAATTTCAGTATCTTTCCGTATAGCATCTCTAGAAGCAGTAAGCTACCATTCCCCTCAAGGAACGAACACAATTGAGATAATTTTTCTACTTAAGGGAAATCTTCAAGGAGGCATATCTTTTTTTGCCAGCTTAACAGCAATGCACAATTTAGTGTTAAATCAGGAGAATATGTGATTTTTGAGGCCACAATTTGAAATAGCTTCAGAAAGGTGAGATCACAAAAGACCAGATCCTAAACTTGGAAGCGTGAACATTCCGGTAGCTGCATTTCTCAAAATTGCTACAATGAGAGGGTGAGGAAAAAAAACCCACAAGCACACAGCCTTTTATAGCCACAGTGCAATTTTACATACAGCAAAAAACAAAACAAAGCAAGAACACCTGAAGTAACAAAATAGTAATTCATATCTGATGGCACTATGTAGCCAACTGTGACTGATCTCACAAATACTAGGCAAAGTCAGAACCTTGGCTAATACTTGAATGGCAGACCACCAGACCCATTAGGAGCGTAAACTAGAGTAAGATTAAAGGGGGAAAAAACACGTAATTTCCTTGACATGGGATTAACCCAGATCTTCCAGGAGAGCCTCAAAATATGGCTTTGTCCTTTGGCCTAGGGATACAGTTAGGTTTGTGGAGAGCCTATCAGGAAAATAAATGGTGCTGTCCCACAGATTATGGGTTTATGATTTTTAATAGTTGTATTGTTTTGAATGGTTTTTGTGATTCTATTTTTCTGAGCGTTTTTGTATTTGTAAGCTGCCCAAAGTCATGGTAATGAGACGGGTGGGCTATATAAATTTAACTAATAAATAAAAAAAGACAGATTAAACTAGTACTTTTTCCTTCCTTACCCAAAGCACTTATTAGAAAGTCCTTTTTACCCAACATAGGTAGAACACTTTGAGTCAATTTAAATGTCCCTGTTGTGATTGGATAATGGTTTGTATGTCATTATCCTAAGAAAAATCACTTTTACCAAATTCTGGGTAATTTGGGAAGCACAGGGTTCAGTCCTGGTTCCATCATGTGATGTATGGAGGGAAGACAATCTTCATCTCTGCTTAAGGCAGTAATGTTATTTTGGTCAGCTGGGATTATAAACACTGAATAGGGACGAACTAAAGGCTGTTAACATTTTCCTACCAGTTACTTCCAGCAACTGCCTGGCCAGCTCTCTGCTCTCCATATTAATGAAGAAGAAAAGGGAATAGGAAGGATGGTGATCCCTGCCAAGCAACACAGATAAGATAAAGAAACAAAGTCAGTCCCCCCCTTTCCTCCATCTCTCTAAGCAACCAATTATTTTTCTTCCATAATGTTTTCTCATCTGGCGTGCTGTGAAAGGCCTGGCAACCGGGAAAGCATTTTGTTGCAAACATACAAGTTGCTAATTATTTCAGTGTTACCACAGCATAGAAAAGTTTTCAGGGAAAAAATGGGCATGCAACAAAAAAAGATGACAAATTAGATATGGAACTTAAAATCTATTCATAGAAAAAAAAAGAGTGTGCTTCATTGTGTTTCTTTTCACTTATGATGTGGAAATTATAACTGTGCTAATAGAAAGGGTGATATATAATCACAATAGCAATTAGGATACTCATAGTTAAAGGTGTCACGCTCTAATGATTTTGTCCATGACATGAACAAAAGTTGTGTTCAGTCATTTTCCATATTTGGAATTATTTGATTTTGTTGACTGAACTGTTTGTAGAGGACTGTTTGATATATATATATATATATATATATATATATATATATATATATATATATATATATATATATATATATATATATATATATA
>NW_015386471.1:640949-658214 GCF_001527695.2 Protobothrops mucrosquamatus
GTAATTAGAGTGGTACTGAATTAATTAATGTATTTATTATACTTGTTCAAAATCATCTTTCCCTAAATTTTAATACTATGACAAACACTTCAAAATATGAACTGTGTATCTTGAAATCTTATTTCTTTCTTTAAGTTACCTCTCTCCCTTGTGTATCTATTACTGAAGGGAGTGGACTATTTCCCCATATATTTTCTAGCTGGGGCATATTCAGTGTCTCATTAATGTAAATTATGCAGTACTTCATGGTATGTAGCATATAAATTACAGCAAAGACATTTGATCATATTGCAATAATTAAAACTGAAACTAAAATGCTTTCATGATAAGGCAAATGATTATAAACTGCCAATCAGCAGCTCAGTATGTATAGATGTTTACAGGAACTACAAATTTAATTCCAAATTAAGTTACAGTTTGAAATATTTGCATTTTACTCCTACATTCACTGTTTTAATTTCTAAAGATCCATTATCTCACATACAGATCTACAATTTCTGGTTGATCTTCAGTACATGTTATTGTATAATACGTCAGTGACTTTGAATTATTCTTCAGTCCAACTATCTTCCAAAATTACCTGTGGAGTAGGTGAAATCAGAGAAGACAATGTGACATACACTACCTTGAACTGCTGGAGGGAAGGTAGGATATAATTTGACAAATAAATAAAAATCAATAATATATATAAAGGTAGTCGTCGACTTACAACAGTTCATTTACTGACTGTTCGAAGTTACAACAGCACTGAAAAAAGTGACTTATGACCATTTTTCACACTTATGACCGTGGCAGTATTCCCATGATCATGTGATCAGAATTTGGATGTTTGGCAGCTAGCATGTATTTATGACTGTTACAGTGTCCCGGGATCATGTGATAACCTTTTGTGACCTTCTGACAAACAAAGTCAATGGGGAAGCCAGATTCACTTAACACGCATGTTACTAACTTAACAACTGCAGTGATTCACTTAACAACTATGGCTAAAAAGGTCCTAAAATTGGGCAAAATTCACTTAATAACTGTCTGACTTAACAACAGAAATTTTGGGCTCAATTGTGATCATATGTTGAGGTCTATCAGGATTGTCTAAAGCCACAGATTTGATTGATGAGCCTTAACTTACAGGCTTGCTAAACTTGGATGTGTTCATGAAACTGGGCACTTTCATCATATCTGTTGCAGTGTAATTCCTCTACATTTAAAGAGTGCTTCAATTCTGATTGGTAGCAAGGTGAATTAACTCTAGAATGTACTGTCATTATCATGATGGATGATTCAGGTTTGATCAGTATCACCTTCTTCATTCATAATTTTCCCCCCTAAAGCTAAGAAGTTTTGGAAAGAAAAAACAAGGAAGTCGAATTACAAATATGCTTACATCCACACATTAAATTATTGTAGTATTGATCAGATCAACATCTGTGAAAGGTCACACTGACCAAACAGCCTGAACAACCTTACAAGGATAGTCCATCATCACAAGATAAGAAAAGTATGGTGAAGGACTAGTCAATTTCAATATTAAGCTCTGTGTTTATGGGGGCAGGCAGTTTATTCTATGTATTCAAGGTATGATTTTGATATGAAGTTTTTATACACAATGACAAATGGTATAATTTATTGCGTTCATGCCTGTGAAAGAATCAACAGGACCAATACTTTCTGTATTGGGTTTACTAGGGCTACAGGTAAAAAAGATGAAGTGAGATATGTTCCAGAGCTTTAGGACTGGATTGTTCCCACTCATTTCAACAGTATTACTTCTTTTTATTTCTACACAATGACCTGAAAGAATGATCAGGACAGGGAATAACCACTGATGGTGCTTTGCTTGTAGGCCAGCCCTCATTCTGCCGTGTGATACGGCCTTTTTTTGCAAAAGCTGTTATTTAGCCTGTTTACTTGGTTTCTTTCTATTTCTAAAATTGTGGAGATCTTGCACAGACCGTGTGCAATATGTAGTTTGGGCCTAAGCAAAATAATAATAAATCAGCACGTTGTACTTTCAAGTATTTTTATTAATATGTCCCTCACCGCGATGCTGTGAAATTTACCTCTTCCGGGACAGCCCGTATATTAGTAAATCCTTTCCTGAAGACCACAAAAACACGTCGAGCTCCGCAGCGCAAAGCTGATGTTGCACAATCAAAGGCAGTATCGCCTGCTCCAAGAACAATCACGGTTCCCTGTATTGATGGCAATGAAGAGCGACAGCCGCATATTCCTGAATGATGAAAGGAAAACCCCATTTTCAAGGAGAAAAAACTATTTCTGCATGACAGCTCAAACGACACTTGTACTCGAAGCAGTGTAAAATTGCATCTTGCCGTTTCCAAGCATGGCGAGTCACTATCAAATTATTCTGCTTCATTGAGAGTTTTATTCCCACTTTTAAGATATGCTCATACATGTAATTTCATAGTCAGTACCTTTAGTAGCATTGCCTTCCTGTCTTGGCAGGAAATAAAGTATAATGCACTTGGGGGAAAAAAAAGAAATTGTACAGCCTTGTCAGATTGAATGCAACTGACTCAAGATTGTTGTGTTCAAAAAATTAAGCCTTTGACTCCTCTCTTGTCAGCATCACAATTATTTGAGAAATGAAAAAGGGAAAAAAAATCCATGTTACAAGATGTTCTGTCCATAACTCGAGTCTATCTTTGACAACAATCTCTCTTTCAGATTTTATCTAAAAAGTTTCAGCACCAATTTAGACCACATATAAAAGGGAATTAGAGAAATTCAAGGAAGAAAACCCATTAGTGTCCACTATTCATAATATCACCTTAGTCTAAAAATCATTTTGCAGGCCTAAGGAAAACTGCACATCTATTCCCCATTTTAGGGCCAGATTGTGCTGGAACAACACATATCTGGAACTTCTGGAGACTGATGAATCACCCCAAAATGTTCAGATTAGTCAGTTCAAGGGAAATACCACATTGTTATATACAGAGGATGAAATCACTTCTAGCAATTGTTGAGGGAATGGAAAGTTATTCTGTCTGTGGCTTTCTGAAAGACATCTGGTTGGTCACTAGAAAGAGTACAGAGAACAGCAACAAATATTAGGGGACTGGAGGCTAAAACATATAAGGAACGGTTGCTGGAATTGGGTATGTCTAGTTTAACGAAGAGAAGGACGAGGGGAGACATGATAGCAGTGTTCCAATATCTCAGGGGCTGCCACAAAGAAGAGGGAGTCAAGCTATTTTTCAAAGCGCCTGAAGGCAGCACAAGAAGCAACAGATGGAAACTAACCAAAGAGAGAAGCAACCTAGAACTAAGGAGAAACTTCCTAACAGTTAAAACAATTAGCCAGTGGAACAACCTGCCTCCAGAAGCGGTGAATGCTCCAACACTAGAAGTTTTTAAGAAGAAACTGGACAGCTATTTATCCGAAATGAGGTTCCTTCCAACTTTATTATTATTATTATTATTATTATTATTATTATTATTATTATTATTATTATTATTATTATTACTGTGGAAACAGAAAACTCGTTAACACAGGTTTTAGATACTTTTAACACACATCTGCGGTACTTACCATATAGTTCTTTCTTATGAAACATTTCCCTAAACCACTTTATCATGTTGATAAAGTGTTCTGAACAGAAGACCAATGGGATATAAATCCTTATATCCTTAAAAGTATGATTCCATATGCAGATTAAAAGAAAAAAGATAACGCTTTCCCTTGTCTAGTGGTGTCTGACTCTAGCGAGTGGTACTCATCTCCATTTTGTGGCCAAGGAAGACAGTGTTGTCTGAAGATGTTTCTGTGGTCATGTGGCTGGCATGACTTATAACAGGGGTAGGCAACCTTGGCTCTTTTATGACTCGTGGACTTCAACTCCCAGAATTCCTGAGCCAGCATGGCTCAGTTTGGAAACCTCTCCCTTTCCCCTCAGCATGGCTGGCTCAGGAATTCTGGGAGATGAAGTCCACGAGTCATAAAAGAGCCAAGGTTGCCTACCCCTGACTTATACACTGAAGGCACATATAACACTGTTACCTTCCCACTTGAAGTGATATCTATTTATCTACTTGCATTTGCATGATTTCAAATTGCTAGGTTGGCAAGAACTGGTTCAAGAATGGGAGTCAACCAGAAGGTTGGCAGTTTGAGACATAATGGAGATAAACCTTAGTATAAATCTGCAAGATTTATACTAAGGTTTATCTCCATTAAGGTTTATCTCCACTAAGGTTTATCTTCATTATACTGAATGTTCCAGATTAATTTCTCAATTCTTTTATTTTAAAAAAGCATTATGTAGGGGGAAAAAGTTTACATGGTACAGGTAAGCTTATATTTACTACTGCACCATAAAATTAAGAAAAACTGGTGGGAAAAACTTTAAAATCATTCTAATGTTGTTTTACTTTTTAAACAATTAAATAAATTACTGTAATTTTTGAAATGATAACATAAATAACATAAACCTATAACTTGATATTTTTCTTCATAAGAATATGTTTTTACCATATCAATAGTCGACCATTCTTCACTTTTGTGCTGTCAGTCTAAGCAAGAGTTTAGAACTTCAAATACCATTTTGAGAACAAAAAACATTAAGCTGACTCTATATGAAGTAAAATTTACTCAGAAAAACATACAGAAATCATCCCATAGATCATTGGCCCCCAATCTTTCTGGCACCAGGGATTGGTGTCATTAAAGACAGTTCTTCCACAGACCAGGGGGTGTGTGTTGTTGCACACAACCTACATCCCGTGCATGTGCAGATGAAGCTTTGCTCACTTGTCTGCCACTTGCGCAGTCCGGTACCTATCAGGGCCTGAGGGTTAGGGACCCCTGCACTAGATACTCTTATTTTATAGCCACATTTATTTATATGAATATTGGATTTCTATATGCTAAATATGTCCTAATTTTATCTGGGAGGTCCATAAAATTATTATTACTATTATTACTATTATTACTATTATTACTATTACTATTATTATTACTACTACTACTACTACTACTACTACTATTATTATTATTATTATTATTATTATTATTATTATTATTATTATTATTATTATTATTATTATTATTATTATTATTATTATTATTATTGAAGAAGTAAAATATTTCTGGAACTTTTCATGCTATAAAACCTACAGTCAATTAAAACAATATAAACCAGTGATGGCGAATCTTTTAGAGACTGAGTGCCCAAACTGTAACCCAAAATCCACTTATTTATCGTTGGGTGCCAGATGGGCGTGGCCCACTGGGTGGGCGTGGCTGTGGTGCTCATGCCAGACTGGGTGGGTGTGGCCAAAGTGGGGGTGATCACCTTGATGTTGCTCGTGGGGATGGACATCTGTGGGGAATGGGAAGGGTTGGGGGAAATCCAGGGGGTCTCTGACAGGTGGGGCAGGGGGCAGGAGGCTCATCCTGCAGGGTGAGGCAAGGCGAGGCAGGGCAGGGCAGGGGAGCCATTGTCGCAGGGCAAGGCGAGGCAGGGGCCGGGGCGGCTGCTGCCTGACATTATCAGCCCCTGCACACAGAGGCCAGCGAGCGCATGGGTACTGGGATGCATCCAGCCACATGGACCTCGGCGAGTTAGCGGGTGGCTGATTGAAGAGGGACAGTTGCCATCTCTGGGGCATGGTGCACGTGCACACAGAGGGGGCTCTGAGTGCTGCCTCTGGCATGCATGCCATAGGTTCGCCACCACTTATATAAACTATACATGTAAATCACTCAGCATTGTTGGATTGGTGCAATGAAGTGGACTACATATATGCTAATATACACTTTAGCTCATCACTGCAACAGCTGTGGGAGAGATTTTTCATATAATCAATCCATAAGGTGAATAATTTACATATATTACTATGTAAGATCACTACCAAATGGAAGACGTTTTTGCCAGCTTCCAAAAGGACAAATATAATATTTTAATCAGGTTTAATCTGCCTGGATTAACAAGTATAAAATAGATGGCTATAGAAAGTATATATTACTATGTAAGATCACTACCAAGTGGAAGAGGTTTTTGCCAGCTTCCAAAAGGACAAATATAATATTTAAATCAGGTTTAATCTGCCTGGATTAACAAGTATAAAATAGATGGCTATAGAAGTATTTTAAATAAGTACATTAAAAGATTTGTCTGACAATCAGGCAAAAAATCTGACCAAGTACATCTATATTAAGATGTAACAAATCCATAATGGTTCCAAAGAAATCTTGGAATATACTGAATGGCCTTTATTTGTGATCTACTAGTTCTTCGTAATAGCTACTAACCTATGGGAAAAGTTTATACCTAATGGAAATCTATCTTTCCTGAGATTGTCTTTGCTCATATGTACTGGAGTCTTTTAATAGTGAGTTCCTGTATGATCACAAGGAAGTTCTACTGAGTTATGAATGGTGAAAGGCTATCTCCTGAATACCATGTTTCCCGAAAAATAAGATCTGGTCTTATTTTCTTTTGAGCTCCGAAATAAGCGCTAGGGCTTATTTTCGGGGGCTGTCTTACTTACCAGCAGGGGGCAAGCACGTGGGGGCATGGCGTGGCCTGCACATAGGGTGGAGACACAGACGTGATGGGCCAACCTCGGAGCATAGGGGTGGACCAACTACAGTAAAGGTAGGTTATGAGAGAGTTCGGGTGTGGGGTGCATGTGCCCTTTCTGTGCCAGCCCAGCCCCTGGAGCCCCAGGGCAGCCATGGCAGGAAGGGCACTGAGACGGGGGTGGGCAGACCAACAATTCTCTGCATGGAGTGGGGTACTTTTGCCCCGAGGATGCTGGGGGGCCATCTTCCTGGCCTGGCCCACCTGACAGGAGACCGTGGAGGTGGCAGCCCAGAGACAAAGCACTGGCAGAGCCCCAGAGGGTCGAGGATCTTTCACGAGAAGTTGGGAAGGCTGAATGAACTTTTTTTTTAGTCCCACAAACTTCTTTTGTTTCCCTGCCCACGGCGGCAGAGAAACACGACAGAAAAACATGACGCAGCTGAAAAGCAGGTTAGCAAAGAAATGCTTGGGGAAGCGAGGGCATCTGGGTGGTGGTGGGGCAACCTCTCCAGTTCCACGGAAGTGGAGAAACACGATGGAGCTGGAAAGCAGGTGGCAAGGCACCAGGTGCTGAAATGGGCCCGTCTCTCTCTAGCAGCTACCCAGGCCCACTGCAGGGAAGGCTGGCATCTATTGAAATGTGGTGTCATTCCCACTCTGGCGGGGAAGGGGCAGCTGGCCCGCTGCCCACTCTGGCGGGGAAGGGGCAGCTAGCCCGCTCAATTCAGCACCCTCTCTGACCCTCCGGGGCTCCTCCTGCCACTTTGGTGGCTGTTTGGGCAGAGCTGCGAAAGGACCAGAGGTCCAAACCAGGAAGGGGAATGGTTTGGAAGGGGAATGAAAGGGAAAAGGAGGGTGGGTGGACGGGGTCTTAATTAGGGCTTATTTGAGGGGTGGGGCTTATATTAGGCCCACCCCAAAAAATCAATCTAGGTCTTATTTTTGGGATAGGTCTTATTTTCGGGAAACATGGTAGACACTGATTGCAAGAGATGTGTTGGGAGCTGATTGCCCATTGTGGGTGATGGGATGGTTTCTTCTTGCTGAGTAAACAGAGATTGTAAGAGGAATATAAGGTAAACTTGTCCCAGACAATAAGCTCACTAAGTGAATAACTACAGAAGGAAAATAGGAATTTTAAGGAGAGTCCCTAAAAATTATTGTAAGTCACAACTTATTTGACTAATATGAGATTCTGAGGAGGGAAGAAGAAAAAGAAGAAGAAGAAATGTGACTTTCAATACTTATGGCAGAGAAGTATTCCCTTCCAACTCTGCCATACTGTTATTGTTACATAGACAACCAGAGATGCTGCAGCCTGCTGGAAAAAGCACTACAGAATGAAAGACAAGTCATTCCTTCTCACCACTTAACTGAGTAAATGAAAGAAACCATAATGTGTTTATGAAATAACAGAATAACAGAGTTGGAAGGGACCTTGGAGATCTTCTAGTCCAATGCTCAAGTAGGAAACCCAATGCTCAAGTAGGAAACCCTATACCACTTCAGACAAATGACTGTCCAATCTCTTCTTAAAAATCTCCAGTTATAGAGCACACAAAACTTCTGAAGTCAAGCCATTCCACTAATTAATTGTTCTGTCATTAAATTTCTCCTTATTTCTAGGTTGGTTCTCTCCTTGATTATTTTCCATCCATTACATCTTGTCCTGTCCTCAGGTGCTTTGGAGAATAGCTTGACTCCCTCTTCATTGTGGCAATCCTTGAGATATTGGAACACTGCTATCATGTCACCCCTCGTCCTTCTCTTCATTAAACTAAACATACCCAATACTTGCAACTGTTCCTCATATGTTTTAGCCTCCAGTCCCCCAATCATCTTTGTTGCTCTTCTCTATACTCTTTCTAGAGTCTCAACATTTTTTTTTATATTGTAGCAGCCAAAACTGGATGCAATATTCCAAGTGTGGCCTTACTAAGGCATTACAAAGTGGTATGATGAAACATTCTTCAAAATTATTTTCTCCTTTGAAATAAATTGTAATGACAAATTTGTTTTCATCAAATTGAATTGAAACTGGTTAAAAATATATGGTTCTGGTTTTTTTGCACATGCATTAACTGAGAATAATGGTAGTTACATTTAGCAATGATGGAGAAAGGTTGAACTATATGCTATTGAACTACAATGAAATCTGATTCCTCACCTTCGTTATTTTGTGTTTCTTCTCCAATACTTATTCTTTTCATTGTTTGGGGATTAGAATGAATCATAATGCATTATGTAATGTATCACATCAATCATATAAAAGATGAGATATAAATATTGCACATATACAACACAACAAAACAAAACATAACATAGCATATATACCTGGTTTACTTGCCATAGACACCAGTGGTAGGAAATCTTTTGATGTATAAAAGCCTTCTTCCATTCCCAATCCCTGAAATACAGATTCTTTCTTTGGGTCTGGTAGACCTAAGACAGTAAACATTCAACAATGAAATGAAAGAAAGAAAGAAAAGGAAATATGCTTTTTTCTGAAAAGGCATATGAATTGTCAAAAGATTTATGTTTTGGCAACTAGTTCTTTCTCTCTGGTAATTTTATAGCAGAGGCAGGATTTGAAGCGCAAATTTTAAATGAGTAGCCCAGTAAAATCTGGATAAACATATTTTGCTGCTGAATTGATTTGTTTAAATGTCTGACAAAAAAGGAAACAATTTACACATTTTCCCACATAAGCACTTTTGTATATATTGGGATGATTTGCTTTTTTTAAAGTTCCTTTCTGCTACAAGATGTCACACACACAAATATATTTTTTTTAAAAAAATATTCTGTACATACACATCAGGAAATGTGTTAAAACTTCTAGTTGGTTTTTTTTTTCTTAGTGTAATAAATGATACTTGAGAAGGATTTATATAACCCATTTGAACGGAACTCAAAAAAATGACACATTAATCCCAATAGTGTCAAAACAATGTCTTTGTGGTCTCTCAAAGCCTCTTATACAACATTCAGGACAGTGTCAGATGCCATTTTATTTTAGCTAGAAGTCTCAATCAGCAGTCAAGAGAAGAAAAGTAACTTTTCTTCAGTTAAAAAAAAAAGATGGTTTCTGGTGGAAGACACACAGTATCTCAAACAATCGGGATAAGCAAGTTGGGAGGACTATATAAAGATTTCGGTCTCAATGGCATTTATATGGTTAATGATTGTAAGGATATTTTCTCTGAATTTTTTTGTGAGGCAATTGACAAGAGTGTAATTCAAGCGTCAATCAAAAGGGAGAAATGATGCTGTGGGCAGAATGTGCTAGCTGAGCTGTTTTGTACACAGCTCTAAGTGTAAATTCAGAAGGAACGAAACCTGACTATATTTCATCCCACAGGAAGATGTCCAAGAAAACAAAGTCTGAAAGGGCACTTGACCCTTGAGTATGCATAAAAGGCCAATGAAATGGACCCTGGTGAAATCAACGTTGTCCCTTCAACCTGCTGAAAGCTGATGAAAAGAGAGGAGAGAATATAAAGAAAAGCAGCAGCTGAGGAGTTTGGGTCCAAGAGATTTAAAAGACAGAACATAGACCACCACCACCCACTTCCAGCATTAGGCCTGTCTCCTGTGAAGCTAGGTTGTGCAGGGGCTAGCAGAGAGAAGTAGTTGTGGGGTTGAAAATGCCCTCAACATCAATGTCTCCTAACCTAAACAAGCAGCATAGTGAATTGGGACAGAAACACAAGCAAATCGGGGTACAATTGCTTCAGGTGTCAACGCTGTAAATACTGTATATTCTTGCTTTGACAATGTGCAGAACTGTCTGGTATATATATAGTTAAACCAGCAACTAGGAAAGAGGGAGGAGCATAAGGATAGCCTGGGAGAAAGAAACCGGAAGTAAATCACATCTTCCAAGTTGATTGGAAGATGTGAACCATGACCCTACAATAAGGGAGTGGAAAATGTTTGGAATGTTATGCGTAACGGAAGAGAAGCAGACCTAAGCATTACACCATGCTGTACTGACGTATTGTAATCTTAATAAATGCTTTTAGGAGAAAAAATGCCTGAAAGTCCTTTTAAGTGTTTTGTTACTCAGACACATGACATCAGGGCTCATCCATCTATGGTCTGAGAAAAAAATTAGCAGAATGTAGTTGTTAATTTGCTGGTTTGCTTGGGGTGCTGTCTCTGGATAATTGTTCACAAGGAGCAACACTTGGATTGAACAAATTAGTGATGGGAAAGTAGACAGAAAGTCTACTTTCTAGGGTGAATGGTGTCTGGACAGTTCCACAGGAGAAGTATCATGGGCAGAGCAAATAAGACCAGGTTAGGGATCAGAGTCAGAAGGTTGACCATATTCATGGCTTCTGTGGAGAGAGAGTTCATTTGCAGGAAGGAACAGTTAGTAGTGTTAGTGCCAAATGGAGTAACCATTGAATGATTACAACCAGGATCCATACAGGGGAAACCGATGGAGATGGGAATGTAGTGTGACTAGTCTGTTCTTTGTAGATTGTTCCCTGTAGGGTGATCATCTGGAGGGTTATAGAAGGATTGTATACATTGAACACCGGGTGTTTCCTTCATTTATCTGAATTATTTGGGGCTGGATCACCTTTTTTATGTTATTTGGGGGGGGGGCATGTTAAACATCCAGAGAGTGAACTTCTTAGCATTTCAACAGGAGGGCAGCTAGAGGACAATAAAGTGTTGACGGATTCAGTTGCAGCAGTAGATTCAAATGCTCCGAGTTTGCATCGACTGCAATTGTTTGTTCTTCTGTAGACAGAGTGACAAACAACTGAGCCAGTAGTTCTTCTTCATCTGCTGTAGGGTTGACTGATCTCTGTAACTTCTCTTTAATTAAATCCATAGTGTTGTGCCTTCTGTGCTTATCTGGTCCTAACCTTGGCATTGGGGGAACACTCTACCATGTAGGTGGTTGCATGCTGAGATTATAAACTCTGAGGCTTATGCCATCCTCTCTCGCAGGCTTGGCTCTCCTCCCAGAATTTTGCAGTGGCCGTACACTGCTATTGTGAAGGATACGTGTAGGCGTAATTGGAAATCCCCTTACAAAATTTTTAAATTTAAAAATCATTAAAGGAAATGTGAAATGCCTAAAAATATTATTCTTTCAAGGCCATGCTGTCTGGGAAGATGGGAGATTTCTGTAAATTTGCTGGAATATATTCTACACTGAAGAAGTTGTGAGAGGGAGTGTAGTACTGCTTGTCTGTTATGCTACTATCTGAGTTTGAGAATGCTGTATCAGCTTTGTTAATCTTTGACCAATTTTTCTTACTGTGTATTAATTTCCATCTTCCTCCTCAACGTCCATTCCCAGGTCACCCAAATCTGTAACCAGGTCGATTCTTTCCTCATTCTTTGCCTAAGGAAGTTCCCTGGTGCATATATACTAATAGGTGGGGATTTCAAGACAAGAGTTGATTATAATAAGGAAACTGTCATGATTCTGACAGATGAAACTCTTCAAATAACTTTGAGGCATTGTTTACCTTAAAGAATCTTTATTCGAGAAGCATAACATCGGCACTAACATAATTGAAGCCAAAAACTGAATTCCCCCCCTTGAGCACATAGTATCAAAACACAATTCCCTCCTCCAATTAATAGTCATAAATCACATTCCCCAATTAGTTTAAAGAGTGGGCTTTCTCTCCAGCTCTCCAGCCTGCCAATTCTTATCATCTCTTATTTCAACAACCTTGATTCTCACACTAGGTTCAGTGTTATTATGTCTAGCTGAACTCTCATGCACATCTCCCCCCCTCCCCAGCATCATCTAACTCTAAAAGCAAAAAGAAGAAAATGGCTACATCTCCATCTGTTGTCAAAGCAAAAACATCCAATGTTAGCAGCATTGACATCAGCTCTCTATGAACATTTCAATGCCTGTCTCCCTGAATAAGTAACTGAACCACTGTTTGTGCTCAGATCCTTCGGAGATACAAAATATAACCTAGCTAGCTTTAGTTTGCTACCTTTCATAAATAGGCTTAATATGCAAATGTTAAATGGCTTTGTCCAAAACAATTTCCAGAGGCAATATACTTTTTGGTCACTTTACAATTTATCCTCTATAGGTTATGTAATAATTTCTAGAGACCTGGCCCCTTGCATGGTTCCTAGGTCTGAAAGTGACCACTTTTCCTAATGTTTACTTGCAAATTTAGACAAGGCTTAATGAGGAACTTAGTTAAGGCCCATTTAAAGTGCCCAATGGGCGGCAGCTCTTACGGGGGTTAGATGGAATAACTCCCTTGAAAGATAGGGTAGCCTAATGTTTCACTGAGTGGAAAGTGCATACTTTTAATCTCCATAATTTTAGGGCATGCTCAGATCTAAAGTAGCAAGAATACTTAATGTATGCCACGATCTCATAGCTAAGTTCTAAACTTTTGTAACAAAGGCAATAATAACCTGATCAGGGGACAAAAGCATTCTACACTTAACAAATCTTGCATAGCTTCCAAAACTGCATTATTAGAATCCTCTGCTGCCTCACTGAATGCCAAGTTACCAGATTACTTCCAAATTGTATAGGAGCAGGAAAAAAAAATATAAAGCTCTGAATCAGAAAAAAAAACCAATATCAGAAGAAAATATGGTCACAGCTAATCAGAGCTACAAAGTCCATAAATCATTCCTTACATACTATAATGAATTGCTCCCATTTGTTCCCAGCATTACACATTGCATTGTAGCATCCCCTCAAGTACCTGGGCATACATTTTCAAACCCTTTATTGTGATCTATATGCTAACATCTATGTGATGGATGTACCTTTGTTTATACTACCATAGTGGCCCCCAGTCATGTGCAAGGAAATTAAAAATCTCATTAATCAGCTTAACTGTGGTAAAGTCCCCAGGAGTGACCATACACACATACACACACACACACACACCAGCTAATTAAATCTAATCCAAATTGGTGGCCATTGCTTTGGTTTCCTTTTCATACATTAACCACACAGTAAGATTCCAGAGGACTAGGGAGAAGCTATAATTGTTCCTTTATATAAAAAGGATGATAGGAATGATGTAGCTAATTATAGGCCAATTAGTCTATTGAACATCATTAACAGCAACATTGTTCACCAAACTCTAAACCTGGGGAATAGATGAGGGAATAATTGACCCTGACCATCCAGATTTTCAACCGGGATGAAGCACTATAGACCAGAGATCCCCAACCTTTTGGGCACCAGGGACCGGTTCCGTGGAGAAAGGTTTTTCCGTGGACAAGAGGGGGTGTGGTTTTGTGTGCTGCTTGCATCCCATGGATGGGGCTTTGCTTGCTTGTGTGGACCGGTTGCTGGCATGCCGCGGCCCAGTACTGGTCCACGGACTGGGGGTTGGGGACCACTGCTATAGACCATTGCCATCAGAGAGTTGATTTCCATGTGCCTAAATTAGCTGATCGACATCTCCCTATTCTACTCTGTGCTGATGATGTAATTCTTCTCTCCTTATCTTCTGTAGGCATGCTGAAAGTGGTATCCTACTGTAATGAGGGACAGTTAGGAATCAACTATGATAAATCTAATGCTTTATTTTATTTTTCCAACAAAAGACGAAGGCACAATTGATTCCCAAGTCAAACATTTAACTACTTGAGCACAATATTGCAAGTCTCTAAGAAATTAACAACACAGGTAAATTATACCATTTCTACTGCCCAAAAGAACACACACAAGCAATAACTAAATTTCATAGGTAACAGAGCAAATTATATTCCAGCAGCAGTCAGCTGTTTGTGGATAAAACAGTTGTTCAACCAGTCTCATGGGCACTGTATCTGCAGAGAGGAACTTTGCAATCTTGGCCTCTCTGTGGAACATTTAGGCCAATGAATGCATGAGAAGGCCAAATCAATAATAAAAGAAAGAATTGGTGATATGGATTGCCAAATAATATCACCAATGCTCCTGAATTCAGTTGCCAAATGTCAGGTAGTCACAAGCCCTCCACTCTGGGCTATTCCCTCTAATCCTAAACAAGTATAGATGGTCTTTTTCTAGGACCCATTTTGATGCCCTTTAACAAGATTTCAAGAAGATCCATGGAATTCCTTATTTACAGGGACTTTACAGGAAGATAGGAACTCTTGCCAGTGATGGGATTCAAATATGTGAACAACCGATTCTTTGTGTGGATGCCACTTCCGGACATCCATTCTTGGCCTGGGCAACAAAAAATTAGCTACCGGTTCTGCCGAAGTGGTGCGAACTGGCTGAATCCCACCACTGACTCTTGCCCATGTCCTCATATGGTATCCTTTTTATGATGCCTCAAGATGTGCTTCAGTCTCCCCAATCATCTCTGCATTTTAGGGTCATACTGGTAAACATGATGTTTCTTATTTTTTTAAGGGATGCTAACTCTATACTTAGTCACTGGCCAAGCGACTTTATTAAGTCATACAATTGTATAAAACTTTTAATTAGATATGTTGCTTTATTGTATTACTGTTTTCTTTTTTCCTTTTCCCCTGACAATGAATTGCTGCACCAAACTATTTCTCTTTTCTTACTGTAAAGGCTAGTCAAAGGCCATAATAAAGATAGCTGATTTGATATAACAAAAGAAGACAGAAGCAATTTAGTGATCTAAGAGAAAAAGAGCTGAAATTACTATTGAAAGGGAAAATACAGACGCTTTGGTTAAGAAGTTGGAACAAGTCAAGGAAGTCCCTTGGAAAGCAGGCATTGCAGTTCCAGCAATGAAGCAAACCTGTCCCCTTATAGCAGGGGTGTCAAACTCAATTTCATTGAGGGCCGCATCAGCATTGGGGTTGCCTTCGGGGGGCCGGGTGGGTGTGGCCAGGATGGGTGCGGCCTACTGGATGGGCGTGGATGGAGTGGGTGTAGGCTACTGGGTGGGCATGGCCAGCTCTTCATCGTTCGTCTTAAGAGTGCCTGTGGGGGCCTGGGCAGGAGTAGGACAGATCTGAGGGTCTCTGGCAGAAGGGGGTGGGACTGGGGCAAGCGCCAAGGCATGGTCCATTTCTTCATTCCTCACAAAGGGTGACACCTCCCCAGCATGCACCCAGGGGGTGGGGGCGACACAGCAGGGGCTGGTTCCTCGCTGTTTCTAGACAGCCTTGTGGAGCTAAGACTGAATGCGTTTCAGCATAGATGGCCACCACAAAATTGTACATTGGCTCCCGTCCGGCCTGGGCCAGGGCCAAGGCAGCGGAGGCCGTTCCCTCACTGTTTCCAGGATGGCTTCGTGGGCCACATGAAACCACTTCGCGGGCCGCATCCGGCCCCCGGGCCTTGTGTTTGACATGTCTGCCTTATAGGCTGTGACAATCCTAGCTTTCATTACTCGGACAGCAGAGCTGCAGAGGAATATAGGTTTAGTGGCCTTGGCTGAAAATTGCAGAATGAATTATAGTCTCTGAGGAAGCTTTGGCTAGAGTTTTAAGAAGGGAGAAAGATAACTTGCAATACTAATATTTATAATGAAGCAAGCCTACAGAAGCATCTTCTTGTTTTATTTTGTTTCCAGTGAAATTGTGTTTTTTGTACTGATTCTTTTAATGTAAGTCATTTATTACACCATTCTTATTACTTATTACTATAACCATTAATATGCTAAGATGGATTGAGTAGAGATAGTTCTTATCTCTTTCTCAAGGGAACGATGCTGGCAGCAATACTTTCATAGTAGGGAGAAGATTTGAAAAGTAGCCTAAAGCTAGTTACTTACACTCGCATTGATCATTTCAATATTCTCAGAGGACAGAAATGGTAAATATCAACAATACGCAAAGCAAGCATTATTAGTAAATTGTAAGATGGATCATATTAGATATTATACAATTAGAAATAATCATGTTTCATACAGGAATGATCAGGGATCATTTTTCACCCACCTAACTGAAATAAATAAAACATACTCTAAAAAGCCTAGTGGCAAAGACATCTCACTACGTGTTTGTTGCTGTTACTATTCGGAGGAAATGATTCAGGGCAGTAAAATTTCAGTGACCATTTCAGCACATGTGAATGAAGTGATCTAATACTAAGTTAAAATATAAGATGACTAAAGTGATAACTTGCATACTGCAAAGTAAATTGATATAAAACAGCAACCTCCAAAAACCTTTTGCCAACAGACAACGTATCTAATAACCGTTCTGCCTATTTTCCTCATAACAAAAACCCCGTGAGGTCAATCGAGCTGAGAGGGTGTGACTGGCCTAAAATCAGCCAGTCAGCTTTCATGCCTTAGGCAGGACTCGAACTCAGATTTTCTGGTTTCTAGCCTAGTGCCTTAATCACTATAGCGAACAGGCTCAAACTTTCTTCCATTTCCTCTTTCTCCTCCTGTCATTTTTGGGGATCTTATGTAGTCTACATCTTTTGATTGTTTTGGTGTACTATTAATTTTTAATTCCTATGAGAAGTTATTTTTACATATGTATGTCCCAACACACATAGAGACTATAGAGGCACCTAAGTCCGATTCACCCAAATATCTCTTTTAAGTGCTGCCTGACCTGCCATTCTGTCCATTTTGGCATGCTGATTCATTGAATATGAAGGAGGTTTCTAATTCATAAATACCTTTTATGATTGGGGACCCACTGTTACGAGGCTTCCAAAGTATGCAGTTAATCTGTCCACAAAGTGAACATGTATAGACTATTCCATCTTGTTGTCCACATCCCCAGCTGTCCCGTCCCAATCCCAATTTCAGAAATT
>NW_015386471.1:658717-667068 GCF_001527695.2 Protobothrops mucrosquamatus
TTCTGTCCATTTTGGCATGCTGATTCATTGAATATGAAGGAGGTTTCTAATTCATAAATACCTTTTATGATTGGGGACCCACTGTTACGAGGCTTCCAAAGTATGCAGTTAATCTGTCCACAAAGTGAACATGTATAGACTATTCCATCTTGTTGTCCACATCCCCAGCTGTCCCGTCCCAATCCCAATTTCAGAAATTGCCCAAATGCTTCTAACAGCTGAATTATTCTATACTTTTCTGCATATATGCACAGGATACATGGAAACCGAGGCTTCGTTACATCAAAAACTGCCTATATTCCCTCTTACCATTTCAGGTACTTCATAAAAGATTTTCTACCTTTTGCAAATTTGCCTTAAAGGCCAGTAGAAATATAAAGATGTTCACAAATACGTTACACTCCGCATTGTTCAACAACTCTAGGTCCTTTTGTGGGAGAAGGATAATGTGTCAGATTTGTTCCTAAATAAATGCTATAGATACTTTAACTTCCCTGTGTTTGTTCATCTTATTTACATATGTATAAAAGGTATATCCAAGTAAAGGCTTGTTAACACAGCCTATTAGTAAGCCTAGGAAAAGCAATTCTAGAGGGGAAGAAGGCTTATTAATAAATTAGGAAGAAGATAGAAATGATGGTTTTTAAATGGCAAAGCTATTAAGCAGTTGTTTTAAATCAGTTTTTAACAAGGAAAAATAAGCAGAAGTAACTATGTACAATTAAGAAAGTAATGGCCCAGATACTGAGTTGCAGTTAAGAGTTCTTCAGCAGAGCTTCTGGGAGGGGCTGTAAGGTGGCTTGTACTCCATCATGCAGTTGACTGTGAGGTGGATTGCCCTTTCTTTCAATTCCAACAGCATCTTTCTTGGGTACCAAGTATCTACTGCCCAAACTGATAAGGCTCCTTCTCACCCAAGTTAGACCAGCAATCATGTTAGTGGCACATTGTGCATAAATGCTACAGATCACTCAACTCTAAATCTTGGCTGGAAAAAGAAGTGGCTTAGAACTGGCTCCGCAGGCTTGATCTGAAATGACTTTGATGCAAACCTATATTCCTTTACTGGAATTATAAGCTACAAAATGAAGAACTTCACAATTAAAGGTCTGCTGCATAATTAAGATTAGAGAGAGGTGGTGAATTAGTGGATTGTTGCATTTAAACTCTTTTGAATGGCTTTCAGCTATGAGATGGGCAACATATAAATAAATAAATAAACAAACAAACAAACAAATAAATAAATAAATAAAATCTTTATTATAGTCATAAACCAGTATCAGTATCAGAGGAAAGGTCAGAAGGATTCAGAATAAAAAAGCGGATCGAGTCTAGAAATGTAAGCATTGCAATGGAATCATATGCAGTATAATAGTTTGGATGATAATTGGAATCAAATGAGCGTTTGGGGGGAAAATCATCAAGGGGAAAATGAAAAACAAGGTCCTGAACCAATCTCCTTTCCCACAGTCAGATTTGTTGTATTTATTTATTTTTTTAGATTAATTTGAAGAGTGCAAAGCTGGAAGCAGACATGTCTGATTTGCAAAACCTCTTCTGGGTTTGCCTCCTTTTTTTTATGTCACACAAAGACAACCACATCAGTAACAGTTTTACAATTATTTTTGAGTGATTTGTTGGTTCAGCTTAGTTTTTCTTAAAAGGGTAAGAAATGAACAGATAAGCATACACATGGTTTAAAAATGATGATCAATAATTTAAACAGTAGTCAGCACAGCCTAACATAGCCATTTTGTACGGAACAAACTTGACAGCTAGCCAATGTTCAATTCACTGGCAGCTTGGCTTATCTTTCAAATTTTAAATATACAGAAAAATTAGACCCATGCCAGAGTTTGCACATATGAGTGTGTGTGTGTGTGTGTGTGTGTGTGTGTGAGAGAGAGAGAGAGAGAGAGAGAGAGAGAGAGAGAGAGAGAGAGAGAGAGAGAGAGAATGAAAGAATGCATGGGGAAGACTATGAAAAAGGGACCTGCTTCAGTTTCTGTTTTAAACATTGCATCTGTTTGTGAGATTACACAGCCAATAGAACTGAAACCAAGGATAAATTAGCTTGCCACAATTGAAATACAACTGATTATGGATGCCTTTTCATTTCAGAAATAATTAAAATCATTGTTGTGCTCTTGTTATCAAAAACATTACATGGGTATTTCCCCCCCCCCTCGGGGAACATTACAGTATATATATTTAATACATCATTCCAATCAGCACTTGATACGTTAAACAAATACTTAGTCAAAGGCAGAGAGGGGGCTGAGATTGAGAAATGATAAAACAGGAGAAAAATCCTTTGCTGACAAACACCCAACCAGCAGAAATACACTTTCAGAGAGGGACAGGAATGGGGGAAGAGATCAAATATTGATGTATCACCTAGAGTGGAAGAATCTGGAATACAGAATTAAGAAGCATAGGAAGACAGAACCATCTGTATTTTTAAAAAATCATGCCAGAGAAATACATCTAAGATAGATATAAGGTTGAACGTATTGCTTGAAGAGATGTTCAAAAGCCTGACTTCTATTATTAGTAAAGAACAACCAACAAATCACAGAAATCCTAGACTAGGCAATCTATATGTCACTCTCAAATTTAGCTGCTCTGGATGATGAGGTCAACTCCAGTCTAGCTTTGAACTCTAGTCTTGAACTCTAAATGAGAAACTACAGAGTATCTGCTATAAATTTGCCATAGTTTCTAATAATCCAGGAAGAAATTGCAGAAATGGAGCAGTGAAACATTTCCTCTTAATGTGCAAATTTGTGCTGTTATTCTTTCTCACACCCATGCCATAATTTATGGTTTTTTTTCTTTGCTCTTTATTAAATATCTGAAGAATTCAGCAACATTTAATAAATAGAATATAAATGCCTTTATCTTAGGGGAGACTGACATATCACCAGGATCTCCCTATTTGCAGAGGAATTATCAGAGCTGAAAGATTAAGGAAAAGTGGGGGCTATGGAGGCCAAGTTGAAAGTAAGCAGAATGAATACATCAGACTGTTTGATGTGTTTGCAAATGCTGTTATATTAATTACACATCAGTATTTTTATTTATTTTAGCTTTTTTTTAGTTCCACCTGTATTGTCTATATACTGTAGATAACTCATGAGAGCAAACATACACAATACTGTTTCCTTCTTATTTTACCCCTTTATTATTTTTACAAATAACTCAAAGTGGCGGATACACACAATACTCCTTCCTCCTCTTATTTTCCCCACAACAACAACCCTGTAAGGTGGACTGGACTGAGGGAGAGTGACTGGCCCAAAGTCACCC
Source organism: Protobothrops mucrosquamatus (assembly GCF_001527695.2). Classification (NCBI taxonomy): domain Eukaryota; kingdom Metazoa; phylum Chordata; class Lepidosauria; order Squamata; family Viperidae; genus Protobothrops; species Protobothrops mucrosquamatus. The sequence continues at coordinate 662,027 of NW_015386471.1, forward strand.
CTTTGTCTTCCATGCCTAAAATGAGACTAACACTCACAGTCTCCTAGTTTCCAGCCTGGTGCCTTAATCATTAGGTCAAATAGGCTATACTTAAAATTGTGGTGATGCAGCAGTTAATATGACAGATTGGGAATGAGGAGACCCAAGTTCTAATCTATCCTCAGCCACAGGGTGAGTTACTAGGTGACTTTGAGTCCAACCCACCTCCCAATGTTGTTGTTGAGAAGAAAATAGGTAGAAGGATCACTGCGTATGCCACCTTGAGCTCCAGATTTCTAATAAATGAATGGATTGGTGATAACCAAGTATCTTTTTTTAATTAAATGCTTATCTATATTAAACCCATTGTTTTTAGTTTTCAATTGTTTTTCTCCTCTTCGAAATGCTAAGACAGTGATGGTGAACCTATGGCACGGGTGCCAGAGGCGGCACTCGGAGCCCTCTCTGTGGGCACATGTTGCCCCAGCCTCGCCTCCCCCCACAACCCCCTCCTCTCCAGCAGCCCCCCTGAAGGAGAGTCGCCCCTGAGCGTGGCCCACCCAGAGCAGTGCAGCCAAGGACATGGCAGCCAGGCAGTGTAGACAAGACTCTGCCCTCACACTCCATCACGCACAGCTGATGCTGCAGGGCGCGGGCAGAGGGCGTGACTGCGATAGCGCTGCTGGGCTGCCTGGGTGATCTGCAGCGGGCCCTGGAGGTGGTGAGTGGCCCTGCAGGCAGGCGGGGTTGGGGATGGGGGGGTGGAGCGGGGGTGGGGCAGGGGGTGGAGCAGGGGCAGGGCCAGATTTTGGGCACTCGGTCTCTAAAAGGTTCGCCATCACTGTGCTAGGAAATGATGCAGATGTTTGGAAATTGTAGACCAAGGAAGAACTATGGGAAGCAAAAAAAAAAAATAAAGATGAGTAGTCATATATGGTTATATGGCTTCAGATTTTAAACCTTACCTTATAATATTGTCTTTTATCAAGAAAGAAAAGGCCAGGTTAATTGACTAGGAAAAGATGATGCACTCATAGTGAAGCAAATTAAAGTTAGCATTTTTACAGTATACCAAGGACAGGATATTTGAAGAGTGAGCACTTGTATATATGCACAATGCACTGCAGAATTTCAAACTCTGTTCTCAAAGTTTGTTTAAAATCATTTTGCACAATGCCTAAGTATTTTAAGATCATCCTCAACTGTCATTATCAAATCCTGGAAACACAAGATGAAAGTTGAGACTAATTCATCCTTCATTTCTCCCTACCCCCAGGCAAATTCTATTTTATCTACAAAAAATATTTTTTTGAAAAAATTATTCTATCATACACTTAACATTTCCATTGGCTTTTTCCATTTTCATTTGAGAAATAACATGACCCATTATTAATATTCACAAGCTGGCAAGAAACAAAGAACGTGACAGATGTATCAGGCATCAAAAATGTTCATAAAGGCACATATTCAGAGTGCCTAAGGATCAGATATTCTGTTCAGGCATTACATTGGTTTTGTAGTCCATAGCTGCAGCTCCAATAGAAGTGTCGGCCTTCCATTGCTGACCACACTTTATATCCACAGACTCTGGCTCTTCAGGGATGTCCCCAGCACAATTTTAGAGAGAGAGAAGGCTGTTTGCACCTCAGATTGAGATGTGAACACACTTTTAGCATATGAACCAGGTAATAAATCACTCTTTAAGTGATTTATTTGTTATACAGGTAGTCCTTGACTTACAACAGTTCATTTAGTGACCGCTCAAAGTTACAATGGCACTGAAAAAAGTGACTTATGACCGTTTTTCCCCTGTGCAGTATCCCTGTGGTCATGTGATCAAAATTTAGATGCTTGGTAATGGGTTCATATTTATGACAGTTGCGTTGTCCTGGGGTCATGTGATCCACTTCTGCAACTTTGTGACAAGCAAAGTCAATGGGGAAATCAGATTCACTTAACAGCCTTGTTACTAACTTAACTGCACTGATTCACTTAACAATTGTGACAAGAAAGGTCATAAAATGCAGCAAAACTCACTTAACAAATGTCTCACTTAACAACAGAAATGTTGGGTTCAATTACAGTTGTAAGTCGAGGACAGCCTCTATTTATCCTGTTTCTCTAGGACAGTGATGGCGAACCTTTTAGAGACTGAGTGCCCAAACTGCAATCCAAAACCCACTTATGCATCGTCGAGTGCTGGCTGGGTGTGGCCCATTGGGTGGGCATGGCTGCGGTGGTAACGGCAGACTGGGTGGGACTAAAAAGTTCAATCAATCAATTCCAATTTTGCAAGATCTTTTTTTTCCCCACGAGAAGTTGAAATTGACTGATTGAACCTTTTTTTTTTTTTTTTGCACACGGCGGTGGAGACGTAAAGCGAAAAGGTTTTATAAAACCCAGCTGAAGCCCTAGGACTGGGGCGACGGCACGCGTGCCCACAGAGAGGGCTCTGAGTGCCGCCTCTGGCACCCGTGCCATAGGTTCGCCACCACTGCTCTAGGAATATTAATGTATAGTGGAAATGGCAGAACCTGGGGATGGAGTTAAAAGAGAGATGAGCCTAGAATTTCTATGTAGCCCCAAGTGGATCAAGTCCCCCTTGAATTTTGTTGACCCTAAGTTGCCTGCTTGAGAAAGTTCCTGTGCAAAGGCATGAGTAGCAATAAATCAGTTTAACTGGACTTTCAAGTGTGGACTTGATCTTTAGCACCTGACATAAAGTGTCATATACAAGGATCACCTCTAGCTTCACTATATCTCCAAAGTAATCTTATAAACTAGTGCAAGCTAAAAAGAATGAATGCAGAGTCCCCCCAGGATTTAGTAAGGAACTGACTCAAGATTCCCCTAGAGAAGTTCAACACCCTAACCCAGGGGTGTCAAACTGCCGGCCCGCAGGCCGGACATGTCATGCAAAAGCCATGCCCACCCCACTGCCGGCAATGGCAAAACTGTCCCAATACATTGTGTGACGTTTGGAGTCTCTTTGCGCCCACAAGGGATCGAAGTCCAGCTGTCCTTGAATTCTGTTGTCTCTTATTTATTGCCAATTTGCCTTGACCATTAGCATTCAGATTCTTGTTTAGAGGTTACTTGGAACAGACCTGTACTCATTTTGGACCTAAATCTTTCTCCCGATTTCTCACACCTGACTTTAAGCTTCTCATTCCTGAATCTTGCTCTATCTTTGACCCAAGTCAAATTAGACTATTTTCAAATCAACAGATCACATTTTAAACCATAACCTGCAATGGCTGTATAAAAACCTCATCAGATTAAAGAAAGGTTTTTTAGCTTTCTGACAGCTTTCAGTTTGTTTTATAATATTCTAAGTTCGAATTCCCCCATATTCATTAAATAAACAAAGTATAAAACTACCAGGTGCTTTGATATAGCCTTTATAATTTATAACATTAAGAGTTGTGCTTTCGGCAGTTTTCAAATTGAAGTGTAATTTAGCTCCAAATGATTCTAAAATAATAACTATTAAAACACCAACATATCAGATGCACATCCTTCCTTGTACTAGTGGGCTATTAACTACCCTTACCCCTACACCCCTGGAAAACAAATGGACTTGTATACGAGAGGAAATGGGTAGACTTCAGAGGATATTGTAGACGGTTTGCAATTTAAGCATAAAATATTTATTCATGCTGGAAGACACAGCCTCATCCCATTCATTCATTAAATATATTTATTGAACAACAAATCTTTTTGATTGAATATGTTGTAAGAAAATGCCCTAGGACACACAGTGTCACCGTTCGGCAAGACACAGAAGGTTGATGTCACTGACAGAGAATGTGGGCCACTGGATATGACAGGAAATGCCTGCAGGAGGTCCTCGGATGGGAAGTGCATGAAAAAGAATTACAGGTAAAGTTTGCTCTAAGTGCCTAAAAATGAATATTTATCTGGTTCTTTTGCAAATGGAAATATTTCACAAGGGAGGGAGCACTGTATGTTGTTGGAAGACTCTCATGAAAGGGAAAACAAACAAAAGAAAAACTACTAGCCTTTGCCTATTAAAACAAAAACAAAACACGGCAATTAGAACAAAATGAAGAAGAAGAAGAAAAAAGCCCATGACATTGCTAAGTAGGCGTTTGGAGTGGAGTTGCTAAGATTTGAATTTAGGAGATGAAGACAGCTGCGGAACTCATTGGGATTAGCAGATTACCAATATTTCTCAAGGTCAGACTGACTGTAATTAGCATATTTCTAAGCCATTTTAAAGATCCGTATTTTAAAATGTCCTCCCTTTTCCAGCACAGGGTTCCTATCCATACTAGCGGTTTGGAGATGTCCCATTGTGAAGTTCAGTAGAGGATGCTCCTTTTTTTTAAGCGTTCGGAGCTTTTTGTGGTTTTTTTTTGTTGTGCGCATTTATTATATATGTTGATGGAGATAAGTGTTTTAATTACTTCTTTAATGTCTGCGCTTTTGTATTTCCCCTCCCCTCTTCTCTTTATTTCCTGCTGTTGAGATTAATGCCTCATCTCCACAGCAGGTGGCACTTTGAAATTTGTTTCTGTGGAAGCCTGGGCAGACTTATTTTGTAATATAATTGCTCCTTTTTATAATGTTTTAAAATTATACTTATTAGAAGGTTCACTCCCCCCTCCCCACTTTAAGAAACACTGTTCTTGCTTCGTGGTAGTTCCATAATTAACCCTAGGAGTTCATAATAAGAAAAAAAAAAGACTGTTAGGGAAATTAAGTTGTTTAGTTCATTTATTTATTTATTTAAACAATTTCTATCCTACTCTTTAATTGAAAAAGCTCCCTGCTCAATAAAAACAAACAATCCTGTCTTAAGCTTACAGTCTAAAAGTATGTTTTTCTCTCACACACAAACTCTCTCTCTCTCTCTCTCTCTCTCTCTCTCTCTCTCTCTCTCTCTCTCTCTCTCTCTCTCTCTCTCTCTCTCTCTCTCTCTCTCTCTCTCTCTCTCAAAATGGACTGGTTTATCTATTTACAGAAGTATGCAATAATCCTAAAGAGGAAGCAGTCCAGACTGCAGAAGAGTTGATCCGGAAGCAGACTCAGTCTGGAGA
>NW_015386471.1:667168-693862 GCF_001527695.2 Protobothrops mucrosquamatus
AAACAGTTGGCCACACGAACATCAACAGGTGCATATTAAAATCTCTCATTATTTCAAGCATCGCGAGAGATGGTACTAAGCAGAACAACCCCAGGGAATGCTATCTACAGTTAGCCCTCGATGTATGACCACAATCGAGCCCCAAATTTCTGTTGCTAAGTGAGACAGTTGTCAAGTGAGTTTTGCCCCATTTTACCCATTTCAGAAATATGAGTCAGTTGCCAAGGGTCTGAATTTTGATCACGTGACCATGGGCATGCTACAATGGTAAGTGTGAAAAAAAGGTCCTAACTCCCTTTTTTCCAGTGCCACTGTAACTTCGAACGCTCACTAAATGAACTGTTGTAAATTGAGGACTGTCTGTACACAAATAATCAAAGGCACCACAAGGCAAGCATCAACAATCCAAACATCGTGTCTATTTGTTAACTGTACTGGGTCTTTAACAGATTGCTTTTTCCTTCCTTCCTTTTAGTCAGGAGAAAGGAAGCAACAAGAAGCCACTGAAAGGCCTTCGAACTAAAGTTCAGAACTGATATCGTCCTATGTTTATTCATTTATTTAGCAGCCTAGGAGAGGTGGGGGTTTCTTCATCATTGTAAAAATTCTCTGCTCGTGCCACAAAATCACTTTAGTTATGCTTTTTAAGTAATGTTTTATTACACCCAGAGTTGGTTGATAGTATGAAATCCTTGCAAATAAATAAATGATATTCTGACTGAGTTGGATCAGTTAGATCACTCATTTGCAGAAGAAGCAAAGAAGAGACCATTTCTTAAATTTTATTTTAGGCATTGATTCTTGATTCCTATATCCCTCTGTTCCCTCCAGAATTACTAGCTGAATCCATTGCCCAATAAAAGGAGGTATTCCATGTAGAGAATAGACCTCAACTGAATGCCCTTTTCTTTTCTATTATCCCATACAATGTTGTTCAGAATTGTAAACATCCTAAATAAAGAGCAGGAGCTTTCCACTTCAGCACTTAAAATTTTCCACCATCAATTAAAATTGGCATTCAATTTAAATAATTGATTGATCAGTAAAGACGGATGCTTAAAGAACCGATTATTTATCAGGTTGACAGCTTAAAAAAATAAAAATAAAATAAAACAACCGAAAAGCAAGTTCTGTATTAATGGGGCTGAGCAGCTTTATGAACAGGAGCAGGAAAACAGTCTAGATTCTTCTTTATAGATCTTAACTGGAAAAAAAAAAATCAAAGTATAGATTTTGTATCCAGGATGTCATTTTAACTATCGGGAAAAAAAATCAGCGGATATAAGCCAAGGAATTATAATTATTCCAGGATAGAAGAAAATGCAAAAATAGGGCACTGGAGGAAGGCACTGGAATGCTGATCAACGTGTGCAGAAGAGTAATTCTGAGATGCAAATCAAGAAGTGATGAAGTGCACAAAGGCATGACCTGTGCAATCTGTTTTTTGCCAACTAGAAATCAGCACGTGTTGACTTTTTCCCATAAATTGGAAAGTGCTAAAGAAGAACTGTATCTATACCGTGGCTAACGAAAACAGGAATATACCAGACATGTATGTGCTGGGCCGGTTTAACTTCTGTTTTTGCTCTGTTTCTTGTACAGCAAGAAAAGGCCAAAGGTTATAGCTTGATATAGCATGATTTATGTCCAACTTGTACAGAGGTGATCCCAGTGTCATGCTTGTATATATGGACTATGGACTACAGAGAGCATTATATTTCATTTACTTTTATTTGTAAAAGTTTTCTCCTTCTTCCAGAAGCTACAGATAGTGTAATAGTGTTCCCTCCTCCCATTTTCCAAAAACTGAAAATAAGCTGGGTGGGTTGAGCAGAGAGAGAGAGAGAGACAGAGAGAGAGAGACAGAGAGAGAGACAGAGAGAGAGAGACAGAGAGACAGAGAGACAGAATGAGAGAGAGAGAGAGAGAGAGAGAGAGAGAGAGAGAGAGAGAGAGAGAGAGAGAGAGAGAGAGAGAGAGAGAGAGAGAGAGAGAGAGAGAGAGAGAGAGAGAGAGAGAGAGAGTGTCTGACATCAAGACCCCTGTGACCTTATTCTCTTTTGGACAGACTTGAATCTGGGTTTCCCTGAACCTCAGGTATGCCATGTTGGCTTTCCTCATATTACACTGGGTTTCAATTCATCCGGTCGTCCAGCTCATAGTCACAAGGGAAGGGGTTTGCAAGGAATGCAAGTTGTCATTCTGCATGAAACTTCATGCCAGTCTTTCAACAAACGAAAGGGTCCCTCTTTAAGACAAGGCAAGGAGCAGTTGGCATTGCTAAGCATCATTCATGTGCAATAAACAAGACTCTGATCTATTTATTATATTCTGTTATTTAAACAGCAAGAAGGGAGCGCATGCAGTTATTTTATTTGCAGTATCTTTATGAGGGAAATTTGGCAAAGAGACTGACTTGCAAAATGGATACTAAGTGAAATTTCACATTATTTTTTTTTTTCTTTTTAGTAGTGCAGTGGTTAAGGTACTGGCTAGACGCCAGGAGACGATGAGTTATATTCTCAATTTAGGCGTCAAAGCCGGCTAGGTGACTTTGAGCTAGTCATTCTCTCTCAGCCCAACACACATCTCAGGGTTTATTTTATTGTATTAATTAATTAATTAATTAATTAATTAATTAATTAATTCCCACTTCCTCAGAGAGGGACTATTTTTTGGGGAAAACAGAAGAAGGAAAGAGTATTAGGAATCCTCACTGCCTTGAGTTTCTAATGAAATAATTAAAGTGGGGGGGGGGAAATCTAAGAAATAATAGTTATGCAAATCTTCAGAGGGCTGTTTCAGTTCAATGAAGGTTCAAGGGAAGGATCCTTTCCAAACAGCTCTACAAAGCAATCTGGGCTGCTCATGCTGCTTTACTCTGCTTTGCTTCACCTCAGTATCCTCTAGGCTGGCAAAAGCCAGAAGAGACTTCTGCACAAGCTCAGAGACTCTTGCAAATTTTCCAAGTGCCGGCCAACAGAACCAGAGAGCTTTCGAGTTAACACAAGAGTCAAAACAATGTGAATCTGTAAAACCTCACACAGATCTGTTTTATAATAGGTTGCCAACTTTTCCCAAGACAGTGCTATTTATAACTAAATGTGTCTTCATAATTAAATGACAAACAGGAATTCTGGCAATCTACAGAGGCCATGCCATGAATTCAAACGCTGCTGAACCTTGCTGAATGGCATGGCTATAATAGGAGGGGCTAAACAAGTTAGTAGAAATACACCAAGATAATTACATTGTGTGCTAGAAAGTTAAAGCAAACCCAAGAACTTGACCTGCTTTCTTCAGCCTTTCTTTTTAGGTGTTTTGCTCTGCCAGGGCTAAAGAAGCTGAAATGGCTAGCCATGAATTGTGATTTGCTGGACTTAAGACTTCTGCAGACTGTATAAGTAAGTGGCAGGCTAGTGTGGTAAAAAAAAAAAAAAAGGAGAAAGTGCATGATCGAGACAAAACTCTTTCCTTCCCTCGTTTTCATTCTTGTCATTCAGTTACAAATCTGGGAAAGTCACAAGGAAAAGTGAGGTGAGCAATCTCAGCTGTGGCCACAGCCAGCTTTACGGAGCATGTGAAAATTCAGTGACGCCAATAGCATTTACTCAAGAATCTTTTTCTCACTTTGGGGCTGAATTTTCACCCTCCGAGAACCAGTCACTTCACTTAATTGGCCCAACAGGTGAATTTTCAGTAATAGCTCTTTGTTAGTACAGCAGTTAAATTGACAAGTCACCACTATCAACTCTTTCTTACTGCGGCTTCTAAAAACATGTTGTTTCTTCGCTGAACAATAACCAACATCTCCAAGGGAAGGTGCAGGGACCCTAGACTCACCCCCAGAACAATAGTATTGTCTGCTTGACATGGTACACATTAAGGAAACATTGTGACTGCTATTCTTATTTTACCATTCAAACCCTTTCTGATATTATGTTCAACCAAAAGCATGAATTATTATTTTTGTCTCCCTTCAATTGTATTTTTCAGAGGAGAAAGTGCCTTCTGATTAAGTTGAACATAATTTCTTCCTAGTATTACACAGAAAGGGGCGGTGCTTTCCCCAAGAATGAACTGTAGACAGATGGCTCATGTTGAGATGAGCTGGGATATGAGTCTGTGGCATCACTTCAGGTAGTTTAAACTAATACCAAATCACACTTGATGGAGATCAAATGGTGTTATTGATGGACTGTGGTCATAGCAAGAGACCATAGGGCAGTGGTGGCGAACCTATGGCACGTGTGCCAGAGGTGGCACTCGGAGCCCTCTCTGTGGGCACACGTGCCGTCACCCCAGCCCCGCCTCCTCCCATGCCCCCCTCCTCACCAGCAGCCCCCCCAGAGGAGAGTCATCCCTGGGTGCAGCCCACATGAAGCAGCGCAGCCAAGGACATGGTAGCCGGGCAGCAGGGACAACACCCTGCCCTTGCGCCCCGTTGCACGCAGATGATGCTGCAGGGCATGGGCAGAGGGCGTGGCTGTCATGGCGCTGCTGGGCCACTTGGGTGATCTGTGGCAGGCTTGGAGGTGATGGGTGGCCCAGCGGGCAGGGTGGAGGGGCGGGTTTTGGGCACTCGGTCTCTAAAAGGTTCGCCATCACTGCCATAGGGTTTGCATTTAACAGCTCTGACAATTCCTTTCTCATCTGGGAAGTTGTAATCTCTCTATCTACAAAACTAAATCTCATTCTTGAATTTCTGTTTTCTGCCTTCTCTTTCTTTAATTTCCACCCCACAATTTGTTCTTGGCTTTCTGTTTCTACACTTCTGTCTCAAACCTACTACATACCACATTCCGGCTGGAGGATCATCAATATTTCCCCACACACACACTGTAGCTTATATACATTTTTCCTTTCTAAGAACTGGGGTACACTTTTCTTTCTGAATCTTTCTAAGGCAGCCTGTCCACTGGAACGCATCACCTACCATTACACAAAAATTGGTGAAATGTGAAGATAAAATGTCAATGTCCATTTGTAATATAAGGCATGGCAGGAAAAAGAAGAGCAGGTATTAGTTAAAATAAACAACTTAAACAAGAACCTTGTGTTGGCATACTGGGGAAACCAAAAGAAATGGGTTCTAAATCTCTTGTCTTCTGAGGAAATATCCTCTTCAGTGTTAATTTGAAAGCAATGTGAGAGAATATCTGCATTCTTCATCAAAATCCCATCCTTCATCAGCGTCTATTCTTCCAGATAGATTGGGAGTTCAACTCCAAAATTTCTTCCCAGTAGGCCACCCACTTCCAAAAAATGTTGATTATGGAAAGCTGGCCTCTATCTTATTTGTGGGTTAACGAATAGTCAATATGCTGAATTGGGTCATCCCTGCACACATTATTGTTCATACTTTCTTAAAGCAAATTAGACCACAACCATTTGAAAATATTAGCTGTAATCCATCTCAAATCACAAGCTATTAATCATGTTTCCCACTCACCCAGACAGATGTGCAAAGTTATTCATACAAAACCTTGAATCTAGCTAAGTGTAAGAATCTAGCTGAGTGTTACATTAAGGGTAAAAATATACATATGCACTTCCAGAAGTCAACTTTATGAATTAAAGTTTATTGAGATTAGAGAAGAAGTAATAACAACACAAACAAACCTTACACCTCCAGGATTGCAAAGCCCATATTCACCTTTTCAGAATAAGTCCTACTGACCTCAATAATGAATCTCATTTGTTTGTTAGTACCCTCAACAGACTGCATCTACGTGCAAGCTAAGTTTGCCAACTTTAGATCTAAGCATTTTGAGTTAGGCTCTAGGCTCTAGGATCTGAATAAGACAAAATGTGACTTTTTACAAGATGAATAAGTACGAAGGGTTGAGGTCTGTTTTTCTAAACAAAACTGTTTAAAATGAAGATCAATTCCCCATATCATTATATAAGCTGGGAGGAAGGTAAAATCAATGCAGAGTGGCACTGAGAGGCAAAGTGGATATTCATTCAAAGCTAGCAATTCCTAATGAAATTATAAATGGCTGGGTTGCTTATATTATATATTTTGCTGTCCCTCACTAGCTTAAGTCAATGAAATCAATAGTGCCTTACCAAAGAACATCTCCAGGTGGCTTCTCAGTAGGCATACAATATTGTCTTAGTCTATTAAGTAAGGAATGCTTATAATATATTCCATATTAAGACAGACTGAATTCCATTTTTACAATTGTTTGAAAATCAGCAAAATGAATTATCAGTATTAGTATTAAGTCAGGAATGCTACTTTGAGATATGATTTGTCTGTGGCTATATATAGTATAAAGGCAATTCTCTATAAATTGGATCTTAGTAACAATTTAATATTAAGGTTTGCCACTGTTTTTAAATCCAGCTTACTCATTATTAATTTATTAATTAACACATAATTTGCACAAAGCGTTTTTGAGAGATACTGAGTAATATTCAACAAGATAACATACAGCAAAATAAAAGCTACTATCTATTAGTTATAATCCTTCTCTGTAATATTTGCTAATTCATTATTAAAGGAGATTACCATGCCTTTCAACAGTGCTTCCTCAAAAATGTGGATTGTGTCAATTGCCCTTTTTGGTGAATCAAAACATACTATCTAATTTCTCTATTTTTTTAGTTATATTCACAGAAAAGCTTAAAGAAATGTTAGTCAACCTAAGCCTCGTGAATTAATGTGCTCTGAAATAAGTAATCAACACAAATTTAATTTGATTATTTTTTTTTTTTTAAAAAAAGTATGGATCTGACCTAACCATTGAGGTATAAATACCATCCATGTATTCTTCTGCATTACAAGCACATTATTATTTTACATTAGGTATTCCAGTACTTGGCTTTTTTTCAATTCAATTCAATTCATTTTCAATTCAATTCATAAAGTGGAAATGTAAGTGGATTTTATTATTAATTCTGCTCAAGGTTTTTGCCAAGGGGGGGGGGGGACATATGGGTCATTAATGCCTCATCTTTACCAACTAAATGTTACCAAAATTGGGAAAAAATATATTGCTGATAATTATAAGCAAATAATAGGCCATTTAAAAAAAAATACCAGAACATATATCAGAGGAAACTTCCATTTAAAACCCTGTACCTTACTTATTAAAGAAGTTTACTAGGGCCATGTACATTTTAACAATCTATTTACTTTAGCAGTTCATTAAATTGGGGCTGATGAGGAAGAGGTAGAGAGAGAAACAAGTACACACATTCATGACAACACGCAGGAGTGCTGACTATATTATAATAGTTAAGGTGCTGAACCAGGAGTAAGGAATTCTGGATTCTAGTTTCTAACTTAGACACTAAAACTGGGAGGTGACTTTAGGGTATTCACTCACTTCAACCCTAGGGAGTTGTGCAAACACTTATCTACTAACCTACATAGAATCAACATGACAGCCATAATCTTCAACAGAAAGTCCTTCATGCTGCTGTGGACTGATTCAGCTTGATAAATACACACACACAAATACACACACAGAGATACAGAGTTGAAGTCCACAAGTCATAAAAGGACCAAGATTGAAGACCCCTGACTTAGATCACTGCAAGTTTTCTTCATTATTCAATGTATTTACATCTACTTGCATGAACAAAAAAAAAAGGAAAAAAAAACTATTCAATACTTTCTCCACATATTGTTTTATCTGCATCACACTACATCAAATTGCTTTTGGTAAAACAATATCAATCCTGTGAAAAGGATTTTAACCGATGTTCATATGTCTAGAAACAAGAATGCGGGACAGAAAGCCTGTCATCTCTTCGTTTTGCCAAAAAGGGCAATAATTAAAGTCTTTTAACTTCCCTCCTCTTTCTACTGCACATTATTTGACCTATGATAAAACAGCCTATCAAATTTCCATTCATTATTTCTACCTGAAGGGCTTTGCCAACACACACATATATAAATCTCCATTTGTCAGGTTTAAACTATGCCTGTCCCACCCACTATGAGGGCTCATTGCTCTTGTCCCTTAAAAATTGCCAAATGCCGTCAAGTGACACAACATGCCTTCAGCCTCCAACGACCCTGGCAATCAATAATATTTGTAACCTGTAAGTGCAGAGTTAAGTAGAACAGAAGCATTGTAGCATCCTCGTTAACCACATTGAGCTGTGATACTGCAAATCTGCTCCCTTGTGCATCCTGTGATCAATTTTAATCTCTGGCCCAGGAATAAAAGGATGCAAGCTCCTGTTTCTGAATTCATCTCAAAAGGATACTATAGATTTGTATGTCTGCTGAGGGAATGAACAATTTAATTCAACCAGGAGTTGAAGGAAAGAATGCATCTAAACTATCATTCCTTCTCATTACTCTTGATAATATGTAAGCCTTCAGTTGACAATATTAAAAATGAAAAACACACAGCAATGCATTAAAAAGGGAGATCCTGTTCTTTTTTTTTACATGCCAGGAGCTCATAAGTCCTCATTACAGCAATTGTGATCAGTATAAACTCTCATCAAAGGAGCATCATTTCCTTGCATCAGGAACCCAACATCTTTACGTTTTACGATTTGTTATTTAATTGGTTATTTTAAACGTACCATCCATGCTTTAATAATTTACATCATTTAAACTTCTGAGAGTCATCAGACTGCAGCAGGATATAAATGCAATAAATAAATATGTAAAAACTGGCAGCTAATATGAAACAGAATATTTGTTTCCATTGCTGGGAATGAGAAGGAAGAGAAATATGCCAAAGGAGATTTGTTTTATTATTATAAATATTACAATATTTTAAAACATCAGTTGTTATCTGATATCATTTCTGCACAGGATCTCTTCTTTCTGCCCCATATAGACATACAGACTTATATAAATATACACGCACTGTGGACAATTTTCAAACACTACACATAAATATATTCTGCAGGGAATTCCAGCCAAACACTGATGTAAACCAGAACATCTGATTGTAACCCTTGAAGATGCAGTGGATGAAGTAGTTATTAAAGTAATAGAAAGAAGGGAAAAATATACCTGCACTTTTCAAGGTAAGCTGAGGGGTTTTTTTTTTTAACATAATCATTATTTACAATCAGTTCCCATCAGAAATATAGTGAACGTTCACATATATGGTAAGCCTTAAGACAATATAAGAACCAATAAAAAAATGTCAAAATGTTTGTGTCACCAACCTGTGTTCTGACATTTACACTTATACTGTGAAAAATGTCCTCTATCAATTACTGAAGGAAACAAGGATGACATTTGGACATTTCCTGAAAGAACCCAGTTGATTCTGGCATTTGCCAATAAATGTCAAAATTTTCTTACATTTTCTTCTGAAACTGTTCAAAAAGCTGAGAGTGTTCAGAGAAAAAAAATCACATTGTTAAGTTCGGAAGTAACCATAAGCTATAATTCTGCCAACATGTCATAGTATTTAAATGAGATCTCATGAGACTTTAACTTGTCATGTGAAACTGAACAAGATTCCATGATTCTCAATGCAATTTCTAACATTTATTATTATGTTTTCTGGGGGCTGGCAGATATTCTCTGAGCGAGAGGGTCCTTTTTAGAACTATTATTTGTAGGGCACTAAAATCTGTGGCTGCCAAAGCAACACGAAGCAGAGAAAAGGTGCTAATACTCTAACTATGACATGGGATATGTAACTTCAGTTATAATACATTTTATTTATGTATTAAATTTTTATGCCATTTATCTAATTGATACAGTAATTCTGGGCAGCTAGAAGAATTGTAAGTATTAACATGCAAGCCTTGGCCAGTGGTAACAATAATTATGCTTCCCTTCTCTGTTTAATGAAGAGAAGGACGAGGGGGTGACATGATAGAAGTGTTCCAATATCTCAGGGGCTGCCACAAAGAAGAGGGAGTCAAGCTATTCTCCAAAGTGCCTGAAGGTAGGACAAGAAGCAACGGATGGAAACTGATCAAGGAGAGAAGCAACCTAGAACTAAGGAGAAACTTCTTGACAGTTAGAACAATTAACCAGTGGAACCTGCCTCCAGAAGCGGTGAATGCTCCAACACTGGAAGTTTTTAAAAGGAGACTGGACAGCCATTTGTCTGAAATGGTATAGGACCGTGGTGGTGAACCTATGGCACACGTGCCACAGGTGGCACGCAGAGGCCTCTCTGTGGGCACGTGTGCCCTCGCCCCAGTCCTAGGCCTTCACTGGGTATTATAAAACATTTTCACTTTAGGCCTCCGTCGCCGTGTGCAAAAAAAATAAAGGTTCAATCAATCAATCAATTTCAACTTCTCGCGGGGAAAAAAAGATCTCGCAAAGTTGGAATTGATTGATTAACTTTTTAGTCCCACCCAGTCTGCCGTTACCACTGCAGCCACGCCCACCCAATGGGCCACACCCACCTAATTGGCCACACCCACCCGGCACCCGATGATACATAAGTGGGTTTTGGGTTGCAGTTTGGGCACTCGGTCTCTAAAAGGTTTGCCATCACTGGTATAGGATTTCCTGCCTGAGCAGAGGGTTGGACTAGATGACCTCCAAGGTCCCTTCCATTATTATTATTATTGTTGTTGTTATTGTTATTGTGAAATTCCCTGTATAGACAAAACACTCCTATCAAATGAGCTTCTTAGTTCAGTATTCAGTTCCTGAAGATACAAAAGTTGGTCTAAACAGAGTTCAGCATGATAACTACTCACAAAAGACCTCAAATCAATGCACAGAAAAAGTTACCTGCTCCCCATAGGTGCCTTTTAACAAGGCTTCCCTGTGAAATGCTTCTGCTTCACTATGGTGGCTGCTATTATTTTTAATCTTTTCACATCAGTTGGTCCAACATGCTTGCCATTAGCACTAATGCAAAATAAATGAGTATTTTATGCTAAGATCAGTTGGTCGGCACTCTTTCTCAGGAAAAAGGGGTGAATATCACAATAAGCTTTAGCAATGTAAATTATTTCCCCCATGCGGCTACAGAACCACACAAGTTATTCATTTAAAAATTATTAGCATATAAAAACATTATTATCTCTGCAGTTAATGTACACTTCGCTGACAACCTTTTGGACCATTACAATTAAGGAAGGCAGCATCCCTTTAACGAAGTTACAAAACATATTGTTTATTAAAGAGCAAATTATATCTTTAATTAACTTTAAATATTATAATCCAAAGGAAAAAAAATTCTCATAAAGTAAAAGACCTTTCAAGGGCTCAAAGCCAGAACTAAGATTATGATTTGTGAAGATGATTTTGGTTAGTATTCATTTAAAAACAAATCCCTAAAATATATTTTTTTTTAAATTTACCCAGGAATTGGCATTTCTACTAACAGAAGATTTAATTAATCCACTGCGGAGAAACTCGATTTTAATGTTGTCTGAAAGAAATTAGTTATACTAGAATAAGGAAAAATAAGGAAAATAAGGGAAAAAATATGTTGTTATATGATATCCGTTTTCCTTGGAGCTAAACAATTAAAGAAAGATATTAAATCCTTTTTGACACAAATCAATATGTAGAAGTTAGAAACGCTTTCCCATTGAAGTCAGTAAAAATGTCCCATGGATCTCAATGAAATATGCTCAGTTAAAATTACCCTTCCTAAACATAATCCATCATCCTAAACATACCAGTTGAAATATCTGCTAGTATTTCCACAGGATTAGGGAATTTCAGTTTCAAATTTCTATCAGCCATGAAGGTCCCTGGCTGATTTTGGACCAAACACAATCTTTTAGACTAATGTATCTTAAAGGTTTGTTGAAGGAAATAAAGGAGATGGGAAGAGGAAATCATGTATTTTGCCTTGGGGAAAGATGGGATACAAATGCAATAAAGAAAGAAAATAAAGATTGAGCACTTACTTCCAATAAGCATTACACAGAAATAACCTCCATTGATCATAGTGAAACAGCAAACAGCTCATTAGAAATATCTGATCCTGTCTGTCTCAAAGAACATGTACTAAGTGGCTGTCAATGGCACATAGGAAGAGGAAAAGGGCCCATTTAGCATGACCACTCCTGGAGAACACATATGGATCCCTCACAATGGAAAATGGGTTAAAAGAAGCAAGATTTTACTTATATGGGGAAAAAAATTAAACAAGTGATTAGGGGCCTGGAGACTAAAACATATGAAGAACGGCTATGGGACTTGGGTTTGGCTAGTCTAAAGAAAAGAAGAAATAGGGCAGACATGATAGCAGTGTTCCAGTATCTGAGGGGCTGCCACAAGGCAGAGGGGGTCATGTTGTTCATCAAAACACCAGATGGAAGGACAAGAAACAATGGTTGGAAACTGATCAAAGAGAGAAACAACCTGGAATTGAGGAGAACCTGACAGTGAGGACAATCAACCAGTGGAACAGCTTACCCCCAGAAATCGTGGGTGCTCCATCACTGGAGATTTTTAAGAGAAGACTGGACATTCACCTGTTTGAGATGGTATAGGTTCTCCTGCTTGAGCAGTGGGATGGACTAGAAGACCTCCAAGGTCCCCTCCAGCTCTATTCTATTCTATTCTATTCTATTCTATTCTATTCTATTCTATTCTATTCTATTCTATTCTATTCTATTCTATTCTATTCTATTCTCATCCAGAACGATTTCCTAGGGATGGGGCAAAACCTGCGTGGATCTCTATTAACCCCAATCGTGGGGTTCCTTGACTTCTCTGAGGAAAGCATTTCTTGAATGGAGCCATGAATTTTGCCTACGGAAACAAAAGACAACTACTGAAGAACTGATGGAATAGGATGACAAAAGTCTTCTTCAGAAAAAGAGGGTATGGCAATGAAGTAGGAATATGCGCTCTGGACCCTCTTCATCCTTACTGGTGGTTCCATGCAGATACTATATAAAAATGTGAAAAGAATATAGATAAACACTATCAGCTTAGTGTTGCTATAGCTTTATTTCACTTCACATATGGGAAGATCAGAAGTGGGGGAGGTAACCTTTATCACATAGACATTCTTGTCCATCATGAATTCTTTTACAAAATGCATATATGATTGATCAATGTTGTTAACTCTGCTAACTGCATTCCATCATGTTTTGGTTTTTTTAGTTTGGTATTGCAAGAGATCAGCTGCATCCATTTGTTTCTTAATGATAGTAGTAATGCAATTAAAAACAAAACAGACCTCTGAGTAGTAATAATAACTGAAGAAAGTATACATGCCCCACATAGCAGAAAAAGAAAAAAAATATATAACTATGGACTACTCTATGGAGTCAAAAATCAATAGTTTTCTTTGAACATTTTAAAGAAAATTATTTCATGTACTCAAGTGCGGTGGCACACACACAAACTTTCCCTCCCTGAGCAAAGCGCTTCTGCTAAAAAGCAAATCCTCATTTAAAAACAAACAAGTTTAATGAACATATGTTTATTTATAAATGTTATATGGTTAGCTTCCAGGTGCTTGAAAGCCTTCTATAGCTCTGGAACTGGTTATCTGTATTCATCTGCTGTCCAACCAGGTCAAATAAGGTTGACATTCTCTACATCCTGCAATCTGTTGGAGCCTCAGAAATGGGCTTTTCAATAGCTATCTCCTCATTTCCATCAGTTCCTTCACTCCTTGGGTTGTCAAGATCTCTTTAGTCTAGCACAGGGGTCTTCAAACTTGGCCCTTTTATGACTCGTGGACTTCAACTCCCAGAATTCCTCAGCCAGCGTGCCTGGCTGAGGAATTCTGGGAGTTGAAGTCCACGAGTCATAAAAGGACCAAGTTTGAAGACCCCTGGTCTAGCACAAGAGGAGGAATGTTCTGGTTGGAACCAGAGTTGATAAGTGCACAGGTCTGCAGTTTTACTCTTTGATTTTGACTAGCCTTTTTAATATCTAGTTGGATTATTTTTCCCTTTATTGTTGTTTTTACTTTATGATGAGATGGTTAGCAATCTGGACCCTTTGAGATTGGGTAGCATACAAATGAAGCAAATAAATAAGCAAGGTATATTTAGATTATTTGCAAATTACATTTGTCTAGAAGTTGCAAAACTCAGGAGAGAGAAAAAAAAACATCCTACATGAATGACTGTTTTAACCAATATTGTACTGTAGTATGAACATTAATTCCAACTTGGAACTTAAAAGTGAAATCTCTGTTGCAGTCAAAGGTCCAGCGTTAGTCAGGGAGCATCGCTGCCACCATTGCTCATGGCAGCTAAACTCTGCAAAGGACAATTTATTTTCTTAAAATAAGCAAGAAAATATTAAGGCCTGAAGCCTCAACGAAACTGAAATGCAGAAAGTAGACAGGCCTGGATTATGGCTAGGAAACTTGTAGTGAACCACTTCTATTAAGAAAAGCTAAGTAAGCAAGCAAAATACTGGCGGAAGATGTTAAGTCAGGGGTCCCCAACCCCCGGTCCATGGACCGCTACCAGGCTGCAGCATGCCAGCAACTGGTCTGCACAAACAAGCAAAGCCCCATCTGTGGGATCCAGGTAGCACACAAAACCACACCCTTTCCGGTCCGTGGAAAAACCTTTCTCCATGGAACCGGTCCCTGGTGCCCAAAAGGTTGGGGACTTCTGTGTTAAGTGACTTCTCAGAATAAGTTTACAACTTGCTGCAGTGCTCCTTCTCTATACAAGTCTGGTATGATCTTTTATTTAAAAAAAAAAACAAAAAACCTCACAACTGATAACTTCCCAGATCTTACCTTAGAGCAGTGGTGTCAAACTTGCAATGTCACATGACGTGTCGCGACTTATCGTGGCTTTTTCCTCATTGCCGGCAATGGGGTGGGTGCAGTTTGGGCGTGACACATCCAGCCCGCGGGCCAGCTGTTTGACACCCATGCCTTAGAGGGACAGCAATTGCCATTCAGACTGCCAGTTTTTGCTGTCAGCACTTCATCGTAAGATTTCTGAGTATTCTTTCCAATCACTCTCAATTTAGTCTGGTTTTCAGCTTAGAAAAAAACTGTTTTCTTTGACTCCAGTTTCTCTAGTACTCCCTTCTCTCCATGTCTTTCTCTTCCCCTGCAATCACTTGGTTGCTTTTGAGGAGAGACACCCCCCCAAGATGTCTTTTATCTTCATCCTGCCTCATCCTCATTAGGACTGACCTTCAACCATAGCAACTTGAGAGAGAAGATACATTTTGGCAGCCCAGCATTCCATAGAGGTTTTTTTTCAACAACCTATCTCCTTAGTTTAAGGAGATGTTTAAGGAGGTGGCTGCATATCATGTAGGCATTATAGGGTGGTGTGGTTTTTTTTTTGAAAGCCAATGATTTCCATTGTTTTTTTCATTTCTTCTACCATCTTACAATTTCAATTGTTCCAATTCCCTTTTTTTCAGATTCCTATTTCCCTTTGAAACCTTCAAACAAAGTGCAACAAGGTAGCATTTTCCAGAAAGTAGATCTATTGTGATCCCTAAAAGTGGTGCTGCTTTGCAGGGCCACATTTAAACTATGTTTTTTCCCCAAAGGCTCCCTTGAAGTGAAGGGCACTTTGATATATTGCACACACATTTTGATTCCTTGTCATACAAATCTCCCCATCTTTCACATATGGGTCTTTCATATCACTCAGTATCCAGCATTCCAATCTTAGCTTTCTGGCCATGCATTAATGCATAGTGTTGTAGCTGTAGGATACTAGGAAAATCTGGAAAGGGTATATTTATTAATGCCATTCGCAGTGATAACTGAAGCACATGCTGCAAGTCAAAAATAAGTTTGGCAGATGCATAAGCATCTGTGACATTTTAAAATTACAAGGCTGTATCCAGTTGTTATTTACAGCTGTCTAGATATATATTTAAAAATAATCTAAAAAGAGGCTGACCAGTCTTCCTTGTTTGAAAGGAACAAAAGGAAATGGAGGATAATCACAGATGCTCAAACTGGGAAACATCTTGGTCATATCTGACTTGAAGAATAATCTGGAATTTCCTTCCTTTCTCCCTTCCTCCCTCCCTCCTTCCCATTAAGAGGAATATACATACCTCATATATACAGAGAAATTGCAATCATCCCCCTTATACTTTTGAAATAGTGAATGAAATACTAGAACACCTCAGTTTACTTTACACCAAAACAAGGTATCTAATACTTAAAAATACTGGAAATGTGTAGTCTTCAACATTTACAATTCTATGCTTTGAAATATTTGAACTGCTTTTCTTTTATGAGCGCTCAGAATGCTTAACAAAATTGGTAAGACATATCAGCGCTTACATTGATATTAAGATGTATTTTGCATAAATAAGCATTTTTCAGAAACTCGTAAGAAATGTGCTTTGTACATTCATAATAAAGACATATTTCCATATTGAAGCAGCTGATATTCCTAATATTTTAAACACTTAGAAAATCAAACATGGGTAACAATAGAATGATGTATTCTTCTTCTTTTAGTTTTACTAAGGGGAAAAAAATGTGGAAAAGACTCGGTGACTATCAGGTCTGTAGGAAAATGCCAGATTAAATACTGACCTTTCAAATGTGTAAATTTACATATCAAATGCTGATTTATTTTAGTGCCAACTGCTATAGCACGTTTTCTTTAAATTGTACAAGCCATTTGTGGAGGTTGACAGCTAAAGAGCAAAATCATCAAATAAATCAAATTTTAGTACAGTGGAATGAATATATGCTCAAAGGCAGGAAAGAAATGTATTTCTAAATGCAATCTTACAAGATAAAAAGAGATTACCGTTGAGGCTCCATAGACAGAGGTTGGGGACTATAGCTATTTACTTATTTATTCATTCAATTATTTATACAAACAGCTTGGATCACTGTGTTCATATCAAAATGCCTAAGAATACAGATGTTGCCAAATTGGAAAGCAAATGAATTAATTATGAAATAAGCTACCAATTATTTAAATCTATAGATTAAGAAACACAGAACTGAGAAGTACAAAATTAGGTTTCACAAAGCGAGACAAAGAGAGAGGGAGGGAGGGAGGGAGGGAAAAAGAGAAAGACATACCAGGAAAGAATTAAGAAAATGCAGTCAACTAAATGCTACTATAATAGGTCAATGAAGAATATATATGAAAAAAATCTTTTCATGAATGTTCTAGGACTAGGTCAGTACACTGAGAGTATGAGGGTGAAGGTTCGTTCTCCGAGCTTGTTTGTTGGTTTCTGAACATTTTGTTACCAGGCTAGGTAACATCTTCAGCAGCGTTTAGGGGATGTCTGTGTCCGGGCTCTTCTATTTATAAGGGCTTCAGGTGTGGGTGTGTCAAGTGAGGGTCTTGTGATGAGTCACCAGAGAGAGGCTTGTGATGGGTCTTATGATGGGAGGTTACTTCAGGTTAGGGTCATTGGGGGGTGTGAATTATCAGTGGGTCATTAGGGGTGAGTCATCAGTGAGAGGCTGGTGATGGGTCTTGATGATTCACCTCTGACCCACTGATAAATTGACCCTGACCTCAAGTAACCTCCCCATCACAAGACCCATCACAAGCCTCTCTCTGGTGACTCATTACAAGACTTGACACACCCAAACCCGAAGCCCTTATAAACAGAAGAGCATGGACACAGACATTCCTTAAATGACGCTGAAGATGTTACCTAGCCTGGTAACGAAACGTTCAGAAAACGTACCATATCTGATTCACCCAGCAAACAGACAACACCAGGAAATTATAGGTTGATAACATATCTGAACTATCTGAACTAATTACAATCAAGGCCAAAATTGAAAAATCATCAAATGATTCAAAGTGCAGATTGTGCACTTTGAATGCAGTAAAAGAAACAGTAAATTATATAAACCAGT
Source organism: Protobothrops mucrosquamatus (assembly GCF_001527695.2). Lineage (NCBI taxonomy): Eukaryota > Metazoa > Chordata > Lepidosauria > Squamata > Viperidae > Protobothrops > Protobothrops mucrosquamatus. Next base: position 684,889 of record NW_015386471.1, read on the forward strand.
TATAAATACCAACATATCATAGTCACCAAAATGATTCACTGGTACACCTGTAAAAATTATCATATACCAGTAATGGAAAATTGGTGGGAACAAAGGGTTGAAAAAAATAGGCAAGAATGAAATATAGGAATTTTGAATGTAGACTGATAAAGTCTTGATTCATAACATACCAAATATAACTATGGCTGAAAAGGAAAAAAAAGTGTGAATAATTGATGTGTCAATATTAAGATATAGTAGAATAGAAGAAACGAATTTGAGGTAAACACAAAGTATTAAGATTTGAAAATCAAAATTGAAAGATTATAACATAAACCATGGGGTAGGCCCAGGGTTATCAACACAGTAGATGCCAAGCTAAAAAAACTTGGACTGCCCTTAGAAAATTGACAAACTTTCTATTTTCAATTGCAAAAGGCCACACAGCTTGGATCTACACTTATACTATCCTGATACATTATGATATCCTAGGTTCTTGGGAAAAACGTGATGCATAAGAAGGCCAACAAAAGCTAAACAACTTATACTTGTGATTTTACATTGTTGTGACAGATAATAATAACCGATTACAAAGACAAAAGAGAACTAGAAAAGATAACAAAATAGACAAGGATATAAAACTCTTGTGCTTGTGACACACTAGCCAAAATGTGAAAACTGAGCAGTACTTGTTCTTATTGTTAGCAAGACATACTTAACTTGACATGAATAACCCTGGTTGGTAATCTCCTTTATAATTTCTCTGTGTTTCTAGAAAACTTTACATAAATGCATTAATTGATCAAAGTCGTTAGGAAATGTGAAGTCAATATTTATTGGCCCATTGAATGACCAGCATGGCATATGGAACATTGTGACAGAAGTAAATGGTAAATTTTTTTTTTAAGAAAAATAGATATATTGTTCTCTATGAAACTAAGAAAGAGGAAAAGAAACAACAGATATGAACAAAGGTGGTTTGAGATTTTGTTAAATGGAGTTAATGCACACATGTAGGGGAGTGAATTCAGGAAGAGGTTTAATTGTGAATGAAAGGATAAAATCATATGCCAAAAATACTGATTGGTATCATCTAAGTTGTATACGGTTAGTGATGGTTGCAAGTTATGGTCCCAAGAACAATGATGGTGATCATGGTAGAATCAGAGATGAGTTATGGCCAAAATAATACAACATTCTGAATTATCAGAGAAAATCATTATTCTGTCAGGCGACATGAATCGATGGGGTGGAAATGATATGAGACAATATTGGAAAACTGATAGGCTATTCAGAGACCAAAGAATGAAATATCTGCTTAGGAAAAAACTGTGTTTTGAAAATATGGTTTAAGTGTAAGTCTATTGACACAAATGCATAGCAGAAGAATAAATATAATAAGTCATGAAAACTGAGGGAATATAAAGGTGGTATGAGATTCTGAATGGGGGACAAGCAGTTTTTGCTAGTGTCCAAAGTGGACTTTAGGAAAAATGAACATGGGGAAACAACAAAAGTGAAAGAAATTGGAATGAGAGTGACGGAGAAAAGAGAAGAAAGTACGAATCCTGCATGAAAAAAACTATAAAACAGATTAATCATCTATGGAAAGAAGATAAAGAAATATATTGTGAAAACTACTTAGAACTAAGTGATTTCTCAAAGTGTCACAATAAGTGTGTGGTATTACACTAACAGAAAATACAAAATAAATGTTTGATAGAATGATGAAGTAAGAAAAGCCAAGGATGAGAGCAAATGCTGTTATTTTTCTTCTATACAAAGGAAACTAATGACTGCCTGGATATTTAGTAAAATTCTAATTAAAGGGGCAGAAGAAATGAAAATAAACAAAATTTGGAAAGTTTAATGTAGATTTATGCTAGCAAGAGATGTGCAGATTTTTGCTTTTCAGCAGATCACTAAGAAATGCATGAATTTGCAAAAGTTTATTTAATGTTTGATGATTAGCAAAAGTGACTAATAGGTGAGAGTTATGATGAGTTTTATATGATTTGTTGCTATTTACGTTAACCAACTCTAATAGATGTACAGGAACTGCAGCCAAGGCTAATGCCACAGTAAAAATGCAAAAACTAAAACAATATACAATTACTATGAAAAATTGAAATGAATCACAATTGCAGTTGATGATTGATTACAGAATGCAGCAGGAGAGGTAAATGATAAAAGTAGAGTATCTGTGAGATTAAATAAAAAGCTTAGCAAATGGTTTAAAACTAAACAGCGGTAAGACAATAATATCTGATATCCCTTTGGGTGATTAATATATTTATGGCTAATGAATCAGGAATGCTCATGATTATTGGGCTGAATTATAGGTATACTTTTGTACGCCAATGATGTATTGTAATAAAAAAGCTAAAAAGAAAACAAAAAGACTCAGATAAGCAGGGATTAACTCCAGAGAAACAGTCAAACAGAAATCAATATTCTAACCAAGGAACTAGTAAGGAGAAAACCACAGTTCCACCAAAACATGCAAAGCAAGCTACTTTCTCCTCTAAACAGGGAGAAAACCCTACATCTAGTAGGGTTGCCAAAAAGCTCATAGACCACCAAGGACTTTACCGTTATTGAGTTACATATCTTCTCTTCTATTGATAGCTGTGTTTCACTCAGAAAATGGAGAAAAAAATTGAAAGATGCACTCTGCATAATTAGTGAAAATCTAGAGAAATAGGTGAATTTGTGTACTTTGGTAGCATGCTTAACTAAAGATGAGGAAAGGGTGGAAATGGCTGAATGGCATGCAGCAAGTCATCTGTAGTGAGTTTCAAAATGGTTTTTGAGAGAAACAAAAATGGCTTCATATAAGAATATGCTTCTATCCGTGTTGTTACTTGAGCATTGGTTACACTGCGAGAAACACACAGTAGTAGTTCTTGACTTATGACCACAATTACGACTGGAATTTCCTTGTAGGTTGTAAGTTGTTGGAGTCATTGGTCAAGTCAAAACTGATTTTAATGTTGATGCTGGTCATTAAGTGAATCACCATGGTCATGCGGTCATTAAGCAAATTCAGATTCTCAAGGCAGTGTTTTTTGCCATTTTTTTTCCGGCAGTTACAAATCATGACCATCTAAACTGTAGAACTGTGCAACTGGTTGTAAATGTTAGCTAGTTGCCAACTGCCCAAATTGCAATCACGTGATGCAATGGTCGTAAGTGTGAGTACAGATGGTAAGTCACTTTTTCCGAGGCCATCATCACTTTGAATGGTCATTAAACAAATGGTTATAAGTTGAGGATGCCAGAAGTTAACTACAATGGGAAAGGGATACTTAAGAAGTGTGTGCAGTAAGACAGGAAGAGATGAGCTCAAGAATGAATTGGTGTTAAATAATAATAATAATAATAATAATAATAATAATAATAATAATAATAATAGTAGTAGTAGTAGTAGTAGTAGTAGTAGTAGTAGTAGTAGTAGTAGTAATAGTAGTATTAAAGTTGGAAGGGACCTTGGAGGTCATCTAGTCCAACCCCCTGCTCAGGCAGGAAACCCTATACCATTTCGGATAAATGGCTGTCCAGTCTCTTCTTAAAAACCTCCAGTGTTGGCACATTCACCGCTTCTGGAGGCAAGTTGTTCCACTGGTTAATTGTTCTAACTGTCAGGAAGTTTCTCCTTAGTTCTAGGTTGCTTCTCTCCTTGATTAGTTTCCATCCGTTGCTTCTTGTCCTGCCTTCAGGTGCTTTGGAAAATAGCTTGACTCCCTCTTCTTTGTGGCAGCCCCTGAGATATTGGAACAATGCTATCATGTCCCCCCTCGTCCTTCTCTTCATTAAACTAGACATACCCAAATCCAGCAGCTGTTCCTTATATGCTTTAGCCTCCAGTCCCCTAAAATAAACCAGGACTGTATACAAAAGTGAGTGGCTAGAATGAAAGAAGCAATTTATGTCTTTAATTTCTTGGACTGTCTACTTTTAACTTCTGTTATGCTGCATATAATGCTGCTTAATCTGAAAAAAAGGCAGCATGATACATACATACCTTTATGTAGTTAATTTAACATTTGGGACACACTCTTTTTCCACTTATGCTTATTCATATACAGTGAGGAATTTCTGGGATCTCAGAAAGTGTACCAAGTTCCCATTGTTACATGGGGTAATACAAGCATTTCAAGCATTAAACTTGAAATTTTATTGTTGGATTTTTATATAACTCATTGAATCAGTGATTTAGCATTGTGACCTGATAAATTTTGTAGCAGTTAATCAGACATTTGTTCTGTGTGAGATAGACAGATGGTAGACAGACAAGACAGACAGATAGATATTTTCAAGTTGCATTTGCCCAACTCTTTTTTTATTACTACCATTTACAAAGATTAACTTCTTCAAACACCCCTAAAATAAGAGATTCTGGAGAACTGAAGTGCAGAAGCATAGTCCCATAAATATTAGATTTATTTTATGGCTGCAGATCTGTTTTTTTTTCTTCTATAGCAATAATACCATTCATTTTTATATAACTATCTGCTGATAGTTCATCACTTCTTCACATATTTTATATATTCAATTTCCCCATTTTCTTTTTTCAACACTTCGAAACTAGCAAACTTTGATCTATAGATCTGAAGGTCAAGTAAGGCTTTGCTGGAGATCAGACTCTTCTTGTCTTTAAATGTATTATTTCCTTTACCAAACAACCATTAAGAAAAGCTGCTAGGCACCTGTCAAATTCTTTTCCTTGACGCCTTCCCACAACGCACAACCATGTCTTCTGCTGAGCTTTAAGTTTGCCCTTCTTCAACCCTTCCTTCTTTTTGCTTTCCATTTTCTTTCTCTTAGTTGTCCTTCCATTCAGATCCTGAAATTTAGCCTTATACTTCATCTGACCAGTATTCTACCTAACTCCGCATTTTCTACAAAAAGAGGAAGAAAAATTGAAGAGTTTCAAGTAGGTGGTATAGAGTCTGTAAAGATGCAACAGCTCTCCAGGCCTTCTCCACAAGTAGACACAAACACAAACAGACACACAGACCATTCAATCCTCTCTTGATATGCTGAGACTAAACCTGGTACTCAACCATGAAACGTGGTGTATTTGCTGAATGATAGTCTTTGGCTTCCTGTTCACCAATACTGTACTACCTCCCTTATGGTCTCTACCTTAAATAGACATGCGTAAGTCAATTGCAATTCTGTTATTTTGATTTATTGTTGCTTTATTATTGCAGAATAAGTCTGACATGAAAAGGTTATATTGATCATTTGCTTCTTTAAGAAATTGCTGGCTCATATCAGTTAGCGGTGAAACTGGAACCATGTAAATTGGTACAAGAAAAATGACATAGTCATTTTGATGGCACAGAGGTCATGAATCCTTAATATAGTTTTCTCTCTGAATTTCTTCTCTGAATTTCTTCTCTGAATTTCTTCTCTGATTTTTTTCTCTGAATTTCCAGTGGGGATGAGCTTGGTAAATGGAAAAGAGATTACAAATTCCAATTTCACTTTGTAATATATGAAGTTTCTAAGAGCATTTCCTCAAAGAGTTCAGTGAAGGCACCCAGTATCATCCATTAACAATATATAACGTTGTATATTTGGATATTAGAGACCACCGGTGCAAGAACTCCCATGCTAATAATGTTCTTTTTTTCACTATAAAACATATGACAAGCCTATTCCATAGATTTTTAAATTTATACATATACAGTATGTTATACACATTATGAAACAAGAAAACTTCCTGCTCCTTCAAAGCATTTCAAATCAAATCAACTCAGTTTATCATATAAATATAAGAAAAATAATAATGAATATAAATAAATAAATAAGCCTTTCTAAACATGGTTATAGCATTTTGCTGTATATTTTACATAATGATAGTAAATTTGTTTTCCATGAAGCCAAAATACTTTCTATAATAAGATAAGGAGCCGTGATAGTGTAGCAGTTAGAATGCTGTATTGCAGGCTAACTCTGCATTCCCTTGCCAGGAGTTTGATCCTGACCAGCTCAAGGTTGACTCAGCCTTCCAACCTTCCAAGGTCAGTAAAATGAGGACCCAGATTGTTGGGGGCAATAGGCTGACTCTGTAAACTACTTAGAGAGGGCTGTAAAGCACTGTGAAATGGCACATAAGCTAAGTGCTAGTGCTATTGCTAAATCCTATACAGAAGTGATCCATAGTCTAGCACAGAGAAATAAGGACTGGGATACCCCAAGTGATACATGCCAACAATGGTCAAGCTCTGTTCATAGAGTATCTGAATGGAGAATTAGGGTGTTTTAAATCTATACCTACTTTTTGCTTAAATGATTTTTGTGGGAGGAAGGGTTTAGAGAAGCAAATTAGAGGTCAAAAAATCTCCACCCCTTTTGTATCACATCACATGAACAGACAAAGAAACAGAGCTTTGACTGAGGAACATGCCAATCATTTAACATGGGCCATTTAGAATTGTTCTGGATTAAGTAGACATACAACCCCATTGAGAAGTATGAGAAAATATAGTAGTACAATTTTCCTTTCTTTTTAAAAGCACATATCTAATTACCACAATGGCAGAAGTTTCAATATCTATATAAATAAAAATGTAAATGTTCGTTTGTTCAAAATCTTAAATCTCAGAAAGTTCTTCACCGATTGCTTTGAAATTTTGACACAACATTGCATTCGAATACGCGAGTGTTTTTATATACCTACTATTATATACATGTCACACCTGTGGCAGGTAAAAACATGATTTTTTGAAAAACACCGCCACGCATGGCCGGGTACAGCTAGTGTAAAATAAAACCAGTCACTACCTCCAACATGACACTATTTTAATTAGTTATCAGGATAAAACTATTTGAATTATTATTTAAAACTGTAGACATTTAGAACAGTAAAATCAATGCTAGGTTTTTTTAAAAAAAATGAGGAAGGCACAAGGAAAGCCAAGGCAAAATAAACATTTTTTTCTAGATATATTTATGCATATGCTGTATTTCTGATACAGTTTTCTATAACCTTTGAATCAAATTTGTTAGCTCAAATGATAAGAATGTATTATTATTATTATTATTATTTAAAAAAGAGCACAGGAGAAGAATTAGACGTCCTGTAAAATTATAAAATCTAGAAAGTATTATAAGATATTTATTACTGAAATCTTCCTACACAGGGTTTTAATAATAATAATAATAATAATAGTAGTAGTAGTAGTAGTAGTAGTAGAAGTAGTAGTAGTAGTAAAGTTGGAAGGGTCTTGGAGGTCATCTAGTCCAACCCCCTGCTCAGGCAGGAAACCCTATACCATTTCGGACAAATGGCTGTCCAATCTCTTCTTAAAAGCCTCCAGTGTTGGAGCATTCACTGCTTCTGGAGGCAGGTTGTTCCAGTGGTTAATTGTTCTAACTGTCAGGAAGTTTCTCCTTAGTTCTAGGTTGCTTCTCTCCTTGCTTAGTTTCCACCCGTTGCTTCTTGTCCTGCCTTCAGGCAGCTTGGAAAATAGCTTGTCTCCCTCTTCTTTGTGGCAGCCCCTGAGATATTGGAACACTGCTATCATGTCCCCCCTTGTCCTTCTCTTCAGTAAACTAGACATACCCAATTCCAGCAGCCGTTCCTTATATGCTTTAGCCTCCAGTCCCCTAATCATCTTTGTTGCTCTTCTCTGTACTCTTTCTAGAGTCTCAACATCTTTTTTACATCACGGTGACCAAAATTGGATGCAGTATTCCAAGTGTGGCCTTACCAAGGCATTGTAAAGTGGTATTAACACTTCATGTGATCTTGATTCTATCCCTCTGTTAATGCAGCCTAGCACTGTGTTGGCCTTTTTGGCAGCTGCAGCACACTGCTGGCTCATATTTAGGTGATTGTCCACTAGGACTCCTATTATTATTAATAATACTGGGAAAATAACTGCAGATAATTCTGACAATAAAACTCTAGGCATGAGGAACCAGATTATACATACATATACATACATTCTTCTGCAAGAATTGTCCATGCAATTACGTTGGTGAAACAACTAAAAGGCTCAAGACCAGGATCCACGAGCATGAGTTGGCGATCAGAAGGCAAGAGCAGCGCTCACAGGTATGGGCTCATATGGCCAGTCATGGCCATGTGTTTGATCTTGCTAACGCTGACGCCATATCCCGAAATGGCACCAAGGGTGGCCGATTGCTCAAGGAGGCCTGGCTATCCGACAAGAATTCGATCATTCATCACATAGACCTCTTACCTGCTTATCAAACACTTAGGAGGTGGGAGGGACAGCGCCGGGCCTCACAACAAATGCAACCAGTCCGCTCTTTGCAGGATTGGAATGGCGTGGCTGTAGGTGAAATAATCACGACCCCCAGGGAGAACAACGAATCTGCAGTGCGCTCTGAATTTAATTCTGAGATGGATGCTCAGGCTCGGCTAGAAGAGAGGGGGGGAGGGGGGCAAAGAGCGAAAGCGACCGGATAGCCAGCCTCGGGGCGTCTGCACACCTGCCAGGGGAGCGACTGTGAGCTGGAGAACAGCTTTTGAACCAGCTAACATGCTAACAGGTGCGAGACGATTAAGAGCATTACGGACGATTGAAGCAAGCAGACCGGTGATTCGCTGCAGAGCGCAGAAGCAGCCGGCTATACAAGTAAACTCCCGGATCCTTTACTTTCACTCTGACGACGTCGGCAATTTGGCCGATGAAAGCTAAGTGGTTTTTACATTAAACAGTCTTGTTTATACTTTCATCCTGGTGTTCGATTCTTTCTTTGTTTTTCTAACATGCATACACCCAGGATTCGTATTTTTAATGTGATTAAAGACAATATTATTATTATTATTATTATTTTAATTTGTATACCGCCCTTCTCCCATAGGACTCAGGGCGGTTCACAGCATATTAAAAACAAATAATATACACAAAATACAAAAAATACAAAATACAAAAATACAAAAAAATAAACCCCGATAAAAGCCGAATTAAAACCAAATATTACCAGCTGTGTTTCCGATTAAAATACTTTT
>NW_015386471.1:696367-701530 GCF_001527695.2 Protobothrops mucrosquamatus
AGCATATGAAGCAGGTTTTCATAAGGAAGCAGTGGTCATCAATCACTACCTCATTACCAACCTGTCATCTGGGCTTAGGCTAAATGTATTCTGGCTTTCTGCCATACTAAATGTTCAATGAAACATCCTTAAGGCTCTCTACAAGTTCAGCTGAAGTCGCACATGCTATACATCAAAGAGGAACATTAGCGTTATCATAGCTTAATAAATAGAGCCATTCCGGCAACAAAATCCTCTGTTCTAGAGCTATCTTGCATTCCTAGTATTACGCAGCTTAAGTAGACAATCTTGCTGTCTTGCACAATGCTTATTTAATGATAAATGTTTGTAATAATAATTAGTCATACTAGCACACAGGTACTTCCTATCCTTCTTGAAAAATGTACGTCGCCAAAATGAATTGCAGTAGGGGTGAGTTATGTTGTTTTAAAACATACTTATTATTCTTGGATTGCCAAGAAGCCAAAAAACAGAATTAGGTAACTGAAGGAGATGTGACAAATCTTTAAATTTGTTCTTGGTTTAGAATGTTGCAATGATAGTTTATTCCATAACTTATAGTGAAACTTATAGTGAAACAACGTGTGGTTTACTGCAAAGTGTAAATGAATAAGAGGGAATACTTTTGTTCATATTAGTTAAAGCACAAATAGAACTCTGCACGATCAAGAATATTAGTTGCTTAACTTTATTGTAATCCCGATACAACTGTTTACCAGCTGTTAAATGTAGCTGTATTGTATTATAAGGCAGTGGCTGTGATGTCAGAATTGTACTGGGAAGACCCAGTTCTGGACTATCCCCAATCATGTAAATGCATTGGGTGACTTCAAACCCAATTATTATTTCTTATGTACCTAAATGATTGCTTTGAGGAAAAATGAGGATTGGATGTGCCTTGAACTTCTCAGGAAAACAATTTAAAATCTAACAAATACAATAGATCATTGTTTAAAATATTAATTTTGAGCACATGATGTTTAAAGACTGAAACAAAACATGAGTATCTTAAAATGTCACTGGTTTTGCTTGCATCGAATTGTTTGAATAGAGGGATAATACGCAAGAGTGGAAGAATTAAGTTGGTAGGGAGATTCATTAGCTTCCAGGTTCAATTTAAAAGGCTGGGTGTTAACCTATAAAACTTTGGATTGGTATCATGCTACCTGAAATATAGATATTAGGTGACCATACAAATATTGACCCAACCATTATGTTCAATGATGGGAGAAACAGTTTTTTCACATTTTTGGGGAAGTCAAGGGAGACAATACTTGGGATGTTGTTTTTCAGTGGCAGCATCAGCCCTCTGGAATGGCCTTCTAACTGTGCTTTAGATCAGCTCCTACTCCACACATTTTTGGGAAGAAACTGAAGCCCTTCCAGAGGGCATTTGAGTTGTAACAGCCAGGGCCCTGTTAGAGATTTTTACCTTATTGATTATTCTTTATTTTTTATTGTCTCTTTTTTGGGTATTACGTTTCTATTGCACTTGTAAATAGCTAAAAGTTGGATTACAAGTAGCAGGACAGACATCTAATAAGAAAAATAAATAAGTAAATAATCCATCTAATCACCTTTTCTGTGCAATTACCTTTTTCTGAACATTTAGTAATGTATTCACTAGCGTCTGAACTTAATATCTCAATAAGATTGTGGTANGCAAGCGGACCTGACCTAGGGTGGATTTTATATTGGGTTTTAAGTATTCGGAAGACGCAACATTAAAATTCGGTTTAATTCGGTTTTAAGGGGGGGATTGTATATATGTTCTGGTTTTAAATATGTTGTGCGCCGCCCTGAGTCCCGTCGGGAGAAGGGCGGCATATAAATTAAATAAAATAAATAAATAAATAAATAAATTCCCTTGCCAGGAGTTTGATCCTGACCAGCTCAAGGTTGACTCAGCCTTCCAACCTTCCAAGGTCAGTAAAATGAGGACCCAGATTGTTGGGGGCAATAGGCTGACTCTGTAAACTACTTAGAGAGGGCTGTAAAGCACTGTGAAATGGCACATAAGCTAAGTGCTATTGCTATTGCTAAATCCTATACAGAAGTGATCCATAGTCTAGCACAGAGAAATAAGGACTGGGATACCCCAAGTGATACATGCCAACAATGGTCAAGCTCTATTCATAGAGTATCTGAATGGAGAATTAGGGTGTTTTAAATCTATACCTACTTTTTGCTTAAATGATTTTTGTGGGAGGAAGAGTTTAGAGAAGCAAATTAGAGGTCAAAAAATCTCCACCCCTTTTGTATCACATCACATGAACAGACAAAGAAACAGAGCTTTGACTGAGGAACATGCCAATCATTTAACATGGGCCATTTAGAATTGTTCTGGATTAAGTAGACATACAACCCCATTGAGAAGTATGAGAAAATATAGTAGTACATTTTTCCTTTCTTTTTAAAAGCACATATCTAATTACCACAATGGCAGAAGTTTCAATATCTATATAAATAAAAATGTAAATGTTCGTTTGTTCAAAATCTTAAATCTCAGAAAGTTCTTCACCGATTGCTTTGAAATTTTGAAACAACGTTGCATTCGAATACGCGAGTGTTTTTATACACCTACTATTATATACATGTCACACCTGTGGCAGGTAAAAACATGATTTTTTGAAAAACACCGCCACGCATGGCCGGGTACAGCTAGTGTAAAATAAAACCAGTCACTACCTCCAACATGACACTATTTTAATTAGTTATCAGGATAAAACTATTTGAATTATTATTTAAAACTGTAGACATTTAGAACAGTAAAATCAATGCTAGGTTTTTTTTAAAAAAATGAGGAAGCACAAGGAAAGCCAAGGCAAAATAAACATTTTTTTCTAGATATATTTATTCATATGCTGTATTTCTGATACAGTTTTCTATAACCTTTGAATCAAATTTGTTAGCTCAAATGATAAGAATGTATTATTATTATTATTATTATTTAAAAAAGAGCACAGGAGAAGAATTAGACGTCCTGTAAAATTATAAAATCTAGAAAGTATTATAAGATATTTATTACTGAAATCTTCCTACACAGGGTTTTAATAATAATAATAATAATAATAGTAGTAGTAGTAGTAGAAGTAGTAGTAGTAGTAAAGTTGGAAGGGTCTTGGAGGTCATCTAGTCCAACCCCCTGCTCAGGCAGGAAACCCTATACCATTTCGGACAAATGGCTGTCCAGTCTCTTCTTCAAAACTTCCAGTGTTGCCGCATTCACTGCTTCTGGAGGCAGGTTGTTCCACTGGTTAATTGTTCTAACTGTCAGGAAGTTTCTCCTTAGTTCTAGGTTGCTTCTCTCCTTGATTAGTTTCCACCCGTTGCTTCTTGTCCTGCCTTCAGGCAGCTTGGAAAATAGCTTGTCTCCCTCTTCTTTGTGGCAGCCCCTGAGATATTGGAACACTGCTATCATGTCCCCCCTTGTCCTTCTCTTCAGTAAACTAGACATACCCAATTCCAGCAGCCGTTCCTTATATGCTTTAGTCTCCAGTCCCCTAATCATCTTTGTTGCTCTTCTCTGTACTCTTTCTAGAGTCTCAACATCTTTTTTACATCGCGGTGACCAAAATTGGATGCAGTATTCCAAGTGTGGCCTTACCAAGGCATTGTAAAGTGGTATTAACACTTCATGTGATCTTGATTCTATCCCTCTGTTAATGCAGCCTAGCACTGTGTTGGCCTTTTTGGCAGCTGCAGCACACTGCTGGCTCATATTTAGGTGATTGTCCACTAGGACTCCTATTATTATTAATAATACTGGGAAAATAACTGCAGATAATTCTGACAATAAAACTCTAGGCATGAGGAACCAGATTATACATACATATACATACATTCTTCTGCAAGAATTGTCCATGCAATTACGTTGGTGAAACAACTAAAAGGCTCAAGACCAGGATCCACGAGCATGAGTTGGAGATCAGAAGGCAAGAGCAGCGCTCACAGGTATGGGCTCATATGGCCAGTCATGGCCATGTGTTTGATCTTGCTAACGCTGAGGCCATATCCCGAAATGGCACCAAGGGTGGCCGATTGCTCAAGGAGGCCTGGCTATCCGACAAGAATTCGATCATTCATCACATAGACCTCTTACCTGCTTATCAAACACTTAGGAGGTGGGAGGGACAGCGCCGGGCCTCACGACAAATGCAACCAGTCCGCTCTTTGCAGGATTGGAATGGCGTGGCTGTAGGTGAAATAATCACGACCCCCAGGGAGAACAACGAATCTGCAGTGCGCTCTGAATTTAATTCTGAGATGGATGCTCAGGCTCGGCTAGAAGAGAGGGGGGGAGGGGGGCAAAGAGCGAAAGCGACTGGATAGCCAGCCTCGGGGCGTCTGCACACCTGCCAGGGGAGCGACTGTGAGCTGGAGAACAGCTTTTGAACCAGCTAACATGCTAACAGGTGCGAGACGATTAAGAGCATTACGGACGATTGAAGCAAGCAGACCGGTGATTCGCTGCAGAGCGCAGAAGCAGCCGGCTATACAAGTAAACTCCCGGATCCTTTACTTTCACTCTGACGACGTCGGCAATTTGGCCGATGAAAGCTAAGTGGTTTTTACATTAAACAGTCTTGTTTATACTTTCATCCTGGTGTTCGATTCTTTCTTTGTTTTTCTAACATGCATACACCCAGGATTCGTATTTTTAATGTGATTAAAGACAATATATATATATATATATATATATATATATATATATATATATATATATATATATATATATAGAGAGAGAGAGAGAGAGAGAGAGAGAGAGAGAGAGAGAGAGAGAGAGAGAGAGAGAGAGAGAGAGAGAAGATGTTGTGGTTAAGAAATTCAAGGCAGCTACTGAAGTACAATCTAAGAATGAGTGCTTAACTCCAAAACTATGCACCTCTTCTACAGTAAGAATAACTAATATAACAGGGAGTGAAATGAAAAGAGCTGGCAGTGCATTTCCCCCCCCCCCCCATAGCATATGAAGCAGGTTTTCATAAGGAAGCAGTGGTCATCAATCACTACCTCATTACCAACCTGTCATCTGGGCTTAGGCTAAATGTATTCTGGCTTTCTGCCATACTAAATGTTCAATGAAACATCCTTAAGGCTCTCTACAAGTTCAGCTGAAGTCGCACATGCTATACATCAAAGAGGAACATTAGCGTTATCATA
>NW_015386471.1:703116-713281 GCF_001527695.2 Protobothrops mucrosquamatus
TCTTTTTTGGGTATTACGTTTCTATTGCACTTGTAAATAGCTAAAAGTTGGATTACAAGTAGCAGGACAGACATCTAATAAGAAAAATAAATAAGTAAATAATCCATCTAATCACCTTTTCTGTGCAATTACCTTTTTCTGAACATTTAGTAATGTATTCACTAGCGTCTGAACTTAATATCTCAATAAGATTGTGGTACCCAAATCAGGATGGAAAAATGAGCACACGCTTGATTTTAATCTAACTGGCAGGCATTATGATTAATATGGTTTCTTATTACAAGCTTTTGGGATGGGCCAAGATACAAACCAAAGAAATGAATAATTACTATAATCATGGCATGATTGTTTGATTAGTTTTCTTGTGAAACACCTAGAATTATTGCATATAAAATAGGTGGGCATATAAGTTTTATAAATAAATAAATAAATAAATAAATAAATAAATAAATAAATAAATAAATAAATAAATAAATAAATAAATAAATAAATAAATAAATAAATAAATAAATAAATAAATAAATAAATAAGAAATATTAATGCCTTAATGTGTAATTAAAATTTGAAAAGTAGATTAAGCAACTGTTGAGACACACATGTATGCAGGTGTGTCTGTCTGTCTGTCTGTCTGTCTGTCTGTCTGTCTCTCTCTCTCTCTCTCTGTCTGTGTGTGTGTATATATATATATATATATGAAATGGCAATTTGATTAAACACATTGTATTCACCTTAGAAGCATAACAATTAGTTCCCAATAAATGGTGGCATATTAGAAGACCATAAATTTAATCCAGACTTTGGCTGAAAAAAGAAAAAAAGAAAACAACTCATTGCTGGAGTGAGGTGATTGTTTTCTTAGTTTTTCTCTCCTGTTATAATGGGAATTATGTTGGGAGATAGACTTTTTTTAAAAAAACCAAAAATGTCAATAACGAACAGTTGCCTAGATCCAAAGCTGAAAAGGGCAAGGTTAAATATGTGTTAGACTCTAAGAAAGGTAGAAAAATAAACTGATATATGAAGGAACTTCATTTTATTTATTTATTTATTTATTGTTTATATTTATATCCCGCCCTTCTCCTTGCGGACTCAGGGCGGCTAACAACCAGATAAAAATACAAAATACCAAAGCTACAGATTAAAACTTGATTAAAAGACAAATATTAATAATTGGTCTAAGTAATTTAAAATTATTTTAAAACCCCCACTAAAAATTTTCCCCTAGGCCAGTCCCGCAAGCTGGAATAACCATGTCTTAAGGTTAAAGTGGTTTCATGCTAATACGTAATGACAGTTAGCCCTTCCATGTTGGTTGTCTGGGTAATTTCTGCTGAATTCAAGCCAGGACATCTGACACAATCGCATATTTCTTTAGAAAAAAAAAGTTTCTCTGCTAGCATGCCACAGAGTTCCCTGAGACAGAATCATAGGAAGAGGGAATCAAAATTCCTTTTATTCAGTTGTGAAACTATATTGTACCACAGCATTTTCATGGAACGGTATAAGATTTTATATTTCTAGATGTCCAGGTTGAACCTAACTAACTTTTGAGAACTTAAACATATAATTTTGTGCAGAAAGAGAAGGAAAACTAATCACCCTTCCTCATGCACAAATTATTAAATCCTTCCTTCTGCATTGTAAATTGTCATTTTTCTGAACAAATTATTGGATCACTGGATGTTTTAATTACTCAAGTGCAATGTATGATTCTTTGTAACACACAAGGCTGTGATAGGGGAAGAATTAAGTTTCCCCCAACTTCTTGCAATGCTTTATATCCAGGCTCGATCATCATATACTTATTGTGAAGTGGAAAAAAAACCAATAACTACAGGATTCCTGCATGATGCATACTTTATATATCATGTTGTTGTTGTTTTTTAAAAAATGTTACTAGAATCTGTATTTGTGCAACAATAAGAGCCTTGTGATGTCTTATTATTTAGTACTCTTTATGCCACTCTATAAATAATTCACTGGATATATTACAATTGTGTTAAAGAGTTGGTTTGGGCTAGTGGTTAAAGGCACAGGTTAGAAATACAGGTAGTTCTCACAATTGAGCCCAAAATTTCTTTTACCAAGTGAGACATTTGTTAAGTGAGTTTTGCCTCATTTTATGACTTTTCCTGCCATGGTTGTTAAGTGGATCTGGCTTCCCCATTGACCTTGCTTGTCAGAAGGTTGCAACAGTAGATCACATGACCCTGAGCACTACAAACATCATATTGAAATCAGTTGCCAAGTATCTGAATTTTGATCACTAAAGGCTCTAGAAAAGAAAAATGGGGGCTTCTGCACCATCACGAATGACAATTTTTGCTAAAGTCATCCTTGGTACATAAAAGATGAGACAACAAAAATAGAAGAAACTGTACAGTTTATATGCATTTAGAATGCCTACATAAAACTTTTATGATACCATTTAATGGATACCTTTTCTGATCTAAAAGTTGTTAAATTCTCTATAAAATAAGCACAAGGGCATTTAAGTAAGGAGATCTATGCCAAAGTCTTCCTCTCGCCTCCTTACTGATGGATGGCGCAGAATCTATTTATTTTCTACATCAGGAAGAGAAAGTGTGAAAATGCTCTGAACTTCAATCCTAAGGCAAGATAAAGTGCCGGAGTAGCGTTATAGATTTCAAAGACCCTAAGCCAAGGCACTGGCACAAAGACATCTGCTAATACCAGCTTGCCAAGATACTGAGTTGCCTGTTAAGTGATAACATTTAGTCCCTCCAGAATAGAGCAACAGATGTGTAAGGCTCTTCTCAGTTTGTTTTTGCTTCCAGCACCTTCAACATGTTTCTTCAATTATACATTACAGGAGTGACTGCACAGTAGTATACCCATAAACTCTTAACTACCTAATTCTTCTCTTTCCAAAATTTACAAGGGTCAAGATATTGCTGAAGCCCATAGGACATTAGTGTGCAGCTGTTCTTCCATATGTTCCTTGGGTTTACATCTGTTATAGAGATAACCCCAAAGCATCGTAGCTGGCATGACATGACACTATGTTTCTCCAAAGATTGGAAATCACTTCTTTATCATACCTGTGAGTTATTGTAGTATCGTAACTACGTACAGCACCTGTAATTTAAAATGCACTTTTGTTTGTAAACATTTTTTTAATTGCATATTTTTAAGTTCAAAAAGAGAAAATCATGCAAACACAGAAGTGAACCAATATTAATAAATCACCAGAATAAGTGTTAAAAAGTTTTCATTCAATATAGTAGCATTTTCCTACTACACAGTGCATTTTCCAACATTGAAGGTTTGCATAAATGATTACAAAAACATAACAAAGCATCTTTAGCATCATGGGTGAAGCTACCTTCATGTGGCAAAATCCAATGTTAAATGAATTAGTTTGTGTGATTTTTCTCCATTTCCTGCCTTGAAAAACATATGTGTATCCAAAAGCTATTCTTCCTTTTTCCCCCCATTCTGCTGATAGCACGTTTCTTCAGGAAGACACCATAATATAGAAAAGTTTGAAATACATGAATAATATGTGATATTCTCTACAATTTTTGCACAATAAACCTGGTGCCGGTTTCAGTAGAACAGCAATAAACTGGAACTATTTAATCTGGGGGAGGGGATTATGGTAAAATTAAGTATACTTTTTAGGATGATTATTGTGGCTACCATATATGTTCTTCTTTTGCATATAAACATTTCATTTTTTTTGTTTAAAATATTTTTTTTCAAATGCTTGAAATCTGAGGATGAAACTAAACCTTTTTTTAATAAGTATGTAAATGAAATTCCATTAAAAGAATAAATGTATAAATAATATACAAATATACTATTTTTCCATCTTTATGCAAATGCTGAAAGATTCACTCATATTTACTCATGACACCTCGAAGTGCAATGTTAGATCAGGCTAATGGTTTAGGTAGTCTAATTTTTAGTCAGGTGCATCCAGAAAGTCTAATAATAATATTGGCCATTCCATTTGATGGCAGAAAATTCCAGTTTAGCTATGACTCCACTAAGAATGGTAGAGACTCAATCAAAACCATTTATATGTAAAGAATATCTAATATTTTAGTAGTTCATTTAAAACTAGTACCTGAAGATTAGCTGCAATTTTTAATATCTACAAAGTACATATATTACCACCCTGGTGTGGACATCTATATTGGAAATTAAAATGAGATGTTTCCAATATCTACCCCCATATTCTCAACAATATATTCAGACAAAACCTTGTATATTCTCATTGTAGCTATTTGCATGTATAGTTTTATCAGCCCCAGTTAAAATTTTCAGGTTGTTGTGTAAATCAATGAAGAATTTAGAAATGTTTTGTAATTGAATATGTGAATTATCTTGGGGGATGAGGGAAGAGACGCTGCCAAGGAAAGCATCAGACAAAAGAGGCAGGACCCTCCATTGGATTAATGGTCACAGGAGAAAACTTAGGAAGAACTCAACCTTATGGATCAAGCAATTAAAACTGGCAGCAGGAAATTTCTGCCTTCAGACTCGCCAGTTACTGTTGATGTAGCTTTACAATAAAGTAGAATTAGTTCTGTTTCCTGTCTGATTTACCCGGTGAGCTGATGCATTTAAAAACTTATATCCCAAAATTCAGTGCAATCTTTGGTGTAAACCATGCATACATTCATCGGGAATTTAATCTGTAATTATTATTTTTTTGCATGTTGCTCTTTAGAGTTGCCTGTTTTATTCAGCCATTCCTCCTCAAATGTGAAAGGCATACAATCTTTCCCAACTTCCTTACCTGATCATATTGCAAATCAAGCATCCCTTTGCCTCCTAACTTTTTATTTTTCATTTAAACTGAAATATATATTTGTACCCATGTATTTCATATTTGGGTTAGTTGTCCAAAAATGTTAGCATATGCTCAGAAGTTCATTCTTTTAACCTCTTACTCTCTAATTAAACTGCCATTGATTAAATTGACTTGAGAGATTTAAACAGAAATGGATTTCCAGGATCTTCATTAATTCATCAATTTAGTAATGTCATATATAGTTGGTATTCAGTCACATTACAGGGAATGGGCCAGTTATCTCTATACCCTGAATGTTTCACTGCTGTTCGATTTATCTGGGTGCACGTTCAAAAGAAGGGTAAAATTTAATGGGGCATACTTAGCCACAGATTAGTCTAGGAGGAATAATAACTTCCTCCCAATTCTCTACATCAAAGATTAAGCAAGCATATTTGCAATATATGCAACAAAACTGTGCTCTATTTTTTTTAGCTTACAAGTTGTCCTTGACTTGCAAAAACAATTCAGCCCAGAATTTGGGTCATAAGTCATTGTGATTGTAAGCTGAGTCACCACATGGCCAGGCACTATTTTATGACCATGTTTGAAGACAATTGTTAAGTGACTCACCATGTTTGTTAAGCAAATCACATAGTGGTAAGTCTGAATCCAGCCTATCCAATAGCGTTTTTTGCCATTTTTGTCAGAAAACGGCAATAAAAGTTGCAAAATGCAATCACATGACTATCGTGTCTCTTACAGCAGCTCACTAATGAAGAAAAGGGCAGGTTGCACAGAAAAATCAGGCCTGCGAAAAAAGGACTTTGAAGCTAACCAGGATCCAGCCCAGTTAATATTTGGATAGGAAGTCACTGAGATATCCCAATCTGCCTGGTAAATTAAAAAAAAAAATCCCAGAAGGCGGCAACAGCAAGCCATTTCCATACTGTTGTCAAAAGAATCCATCTATGATGGAGTCAGGACTGACTCAAGAATATTCTATTTTATTTAGTAATAGAATTTAGCACTAATAGTATTAGAAATGGCTACTTTCCGTCTCCCACTTGGTCTTAAATAGATTAATTTACATACCCTTAATCTTAAACTGACATATTTCACTATTGAGAAAAGACACATTTTCACAGGAATCCAAGTTGAGCCTGAAATTCGATACCTACATGACATATTTTCCTGATCTACTGTACTGAGTAGAACAGTCTTCAATTGCCTTTCTGGAAATGGAGAAAGGCATTCAGCCAAGATAGTGGATAGGAAAGAAAGATGTTCATTACAAAGAGGAAAGACAGGTAGAATGGAATTAGGCAACATCAGAGATTACATTTTCAATTATATTCATAATAAAGGCTATAATTTTGCAGGAGTGCGGAACGTGTTGTAAGAATTGTGATGGTATGGTATTCCTCACGTTCACAAAGGTTGATCAGTGGAGTTTACACTTCCATTTAGAAATAAGAATCTTCTCACCGCCTCCACTCATCCCTCTCCCCCACAAATATGTGTCATTTCAGTAGCTTTACACAATAAAAACACAAACATTTAAGGAAAGATACAGCACATTAAGTATAACCCCCATTTCTGTCTTGGATGATAGATGCAAGAATTCCAACTGAGTTGATTTTATGAACCAGTTAAATGATTTGTATTCAGAACCACATTAAAAAATCCCCATGACAAAGTGTACTTTTAACAAAAAATACCCTGCTTGTGACACATCCTTTGCAAGTAATGTGTTTTCATTTTTCACATGTTGCATCTCATTTATTTTATTCAGGCACACATAGTTAAATCTGCAAGATACGGCAAGCTTCCAATACCCTTGAAATAATAAATCATTTCTTACAGATGTTTTTACCCACTGCAAAGCTGCCTCTCATTAATCAAACATTATCAGTTTCTATCAGTGCCCAGTCCTAAACGAGAAATGCACTTCTTTCTCCCTTCTGACTTTTATTCACTGTCCAATCCTGACCTTTCTTTATTGCTGGATACTCATTTGCAAAATTCCTAATATATACTTTTAAATACAGAGCACGCACACGCGCACACACACACACACACACACACACACACACAAATCCAGTTTTGTTTATGTGTGCAATTCATTTGTTTTTTTCTAGCACAATTAAATGCATACAATCTCCGCCTGAGCTTCAACAAGATCACAGCAGAAATGCATTATGTGCAATTGTATTTAGAGTTAGTTATACATTAAACAGAAGGCGAATTGTGTTTCTTTCAACGTGTTCAAAGAATTCTTGGAGCAGGACCCATCCAGAATAAATCTATATTTCATTTTTGATCAATTATTAAAACTTCATTTCAGAAAATAGCACAGCATATACTGCAGACTGAGTCTGCTCGAGACACTACTTTTGAAAATGCAGAAATTAATTAAGCAAGGGTCTATCAGATGTAGTCTTTTTTATTCCTCCCAGAACAGGAACAACAATCAGGATTACTAGATTATCAAAACCTGTCCCCTGACCTGGAAAGAGTTCTTCCACAGCTTTCATCCTTCCCCAAACCATTTCACAATCTTTTATATAAAAAGTAAAAAAAAAAGTGAATGAAAAAAAATCATGTCTGTGACTGATTTGAAAAATTAAGTAATTAAAAAACTCAATTATTTATATCTAACTGTGCAAAGTTTGCAGGCACTTTGAGCATAAAATTGTTTATGCTGCTTTCAGCTGAATGCCGGATGGGCTATGTCATGAGAGCACAGATGTAACAGCTTGCAAAGTAATCTGGGACTCCTTCAAGTGGTCTTCTCTGGGATAAATTCAGATGCCTGTAAATTAGATCCATGTCTTTTATGACAATACATGTATGAGATATGAGGTTCTTGGAGGAAGGGACAAAGCAATTGGCCCTGAAGGAGGTTGTGGTACATCCCTCTTCAAAAACACAAAAAAAAAAACAAAACAGAAATCCCATCGCTCAACCATTTGTCATATATAATTATTGATACATCCATAGCATAAACTTTGTAGGCAAGGTTGTTAAGTAGATGCTTAGGTACATATTGTGAATGACTTGGGTTCTGTTGGAATATTTAAAATATTTGACACCTTCAATCATGTTATCATTCTGGACCACCAAAAAGGGTGTGGGCTCCCCTCCTTCCTAAACAAACAATTTAAATGGTATTGTTGGGGAGCGACAGGTTAAGCCTTTGGATACTCTAATGTGGAATGCAACAGGACTTGGGCTTCTCATCAGTATCATTTAACATCCACATGAAACCACCATAGCAGGTCCTATGTTGGGTTATAGTTAGATTTTATCAATAGGCTCAAGAGCCCAGCGTTACATCAACACCTCAAAGTGAGCACAAGAAGCAGTCAGTACCTGGAAATAATAAGGGTCTGGAAGGAGTAAAATTTGATTTCTCTAGAATTTTTCTTTATCCTATCCTACAATTTCTTCAAGGCTTTAACAAGCCTCTTTCATAAATCTGATAGGAAAACATTTTCCAGGTCATTCTCTTGATTTGTCATTTGTATTCCCCGTTTAATACTTAAATGTCCATGAAAAACTTGGCAAACTGAAACTGACTCCACAAAAGCGGACTCAACAACCACAACAAAGACTGAATAACTGACGGGAAGTAGGGATGAGTACAGGATGGGCAAAACCCTGCATATATTCTGCTCCTCATGAAGAGACGGCAAAACAGGAGTTTTTCATGGGTTTGAGCACTAGGAAACAAAGAGATTAGCCCTATTGCTCATAAACGTGGTGGATCCTTTTAAACAACACTAAGTGTGCAAGATTCACTTTCTATTCACTTTAGAAATTGCATATTAATCATCTTGACGCTATTAGAGACCTTCAGAACAAGAAGCTTGAAAAGTTGCCAGGTTTGTTTGGCTTCAATCATGAACAAAAGAAAAATTAATTATAAGGTAAGAACTCAAAATAATTTGAAATAAGCAGCAAAAGCTAAATAAGATCTAATAAAGTTCCAAACAGATTAAGGATTCAGTTAAATTTGGAATATTGGTAGAATAGAATAGAATAGAATAGAATAGAATAGAATAGAATAGAATAGAATAGAATAGAATAGAATAGAATTCTTTATTGGCCAAGTATGATTGGACACACAAGGAATTTGTCTCCAGTGCATAAGCTCTCAGTGCACATACAAGCAACAAGTGATAAATCATGATCATAATAATAAAATACAATCATCATAAATCATAGGATACAAACTCAGTGATACTAAATAAGCAAACAACATAAATCATAATAGCATACTAAATAAAGGCATCAACATAAATCATGAGATATAAACAACAACATTATAGTCATAAGAAGCTAAGAAAATAGGTAATAGGAAAGATGAAAAGATGAGAAGGATAGCAAGAAGGATAATAGAGCAACAAAGATGATTAGGGGACTGGAGGCTAAAACATATAAGGAACGGTTGCTGGAATTGGGTATGTCTGATTTAATGAAGAGAAGGACAAGGGGAGATATGATAGCAGTGTTCCAATATCTCAGGAGCTGCCACAAAAAAGAGGGTGTCAAGGTATTCTCCAAAGCGCCTGAAGGCAGGACAAGAAGCAATGGATGGAAACCAACCAAGGAGAGAAGCAACCTAGAATTAAGGAGAACTTTCCTGACAGTTAGAACAATTAATCAGTGGAACAACCTGCCTCCAGAAGCTGTGAATGCTCCAACACTGGAAGTTTTTAAGAAGAGACTGGACAGCCATTTGTCTGAAGTGGTACAGGGTTTCCTGCCTGAAAAGGGAGTTGGATTAAATGACCTCCAAGGTCCCTTCCAACATCATCATCATCATCATCATCATCATCATCATCATCATCATCATCATCATCATCATCATCATCATCATCATCACAGCCCTAGTAGGTAATTTGACATCCTAGGCATAGACAGTGTTGTGGGAACTAGTTGTTTAGCAGAGTGATAGCATGGGGGAAAAGAGTGTCTTTGTGTCTGATTGTTTTGGCACGCAATGCCCTGTAGCATTGTCTTGAGGGAAGAAGTTTATTTATTTATTTATTATTTATTTATTTATTTATTAATTACATTTATATCCCGCCCTTCTCCTTACGGACTCAGGGCGGCTAACAATTAGATAAAATACAGACATATTATACACCTATTAAAATTGATTAAAAAGAAATATTTAAACTCATCAAATTTAAAAATAATTAAAACCCCTTTAAAATCCCTTAGGCCAGTCCCGCGAGCTGGAACAACCACGTCTTGAGGGCGCGGCGGAAGGAAGGGAGATCAGGGATCACCCTGATCTCTGGGGGCAGTTCGTTCCAGAGGGTGGGAGCTCCCACAGAGAAGGCCCTCCCCCTTGGGGTCGCCAGCCGGCACTGTCTGGCTGACGGCACCCTG